>NW_007729774.1:351048-354557 GCF_000696425.1 Galeopterus variegatus | reverse complement strand
TTTTTTTTTATAGCTAGACTATCTGTCATTTAAAATTTAATGTTATTTTCATTTATTATAAATACTACAGTTTACATAGAATTTGCTAGAAGGTATAATTAAACTTTTTGTAGAGGCTGAGTGATGTTGAGTATAAAGAGGCTGTTAGTTACAAAACCATGATAGGATATTAAACAAGCTAATGTTATTCTGGACAACAAATTGTATAGTGTTATAGGCATATATTTAGTTTATTGCTTTAAGGTGTTAATAATTTAAA
The DNA here is from genome assembly GCF_000696425.1 of Galeopterus variegatus. NCBI lineage: Eukaryota > Metazoa > Chordata > Mammalia > Dermoptera > Cynocephalidae > Galeopterus > Galeopterus variegatus. The sequence continues at coordinate 354,298 of NW_007729774.1, read as the reverse complement.
CTTTTAGAGCCAATTTAATTATTTTTGTTTCTTTTGAGAAAACAATGCTACAGTGTTACCAACCCCAAAAATTTCTGGATCTGACACTTTCTATAAAGGATTTTATGATACTTGTTCTTGCAGTTTTAGCTTTAATTGAAAGGAGAATAGTTTGTAATTATGGGTAATTTTTAGTTTCTTCTTTTTATGGCAAATGATTTCACTCATGAGAACATTGCAGTAAAGTGGCTCAATTTTATTGAGCTTTGTGTGTTCTGTTATTGTAGCTTTATGAAACAGTTTATACTTTGGGGGTGATATTGTTGCCCTGTAATTTTTAGACTCTAAATTCTTTTTCCCCTGAAGTCTTAGGCAATATTGACTGCGTAAGGAGAGTTTTACTTTGAAGTGTGCAACTTTCTTTTCTCGTCCACTGTAGTCTCATGGCTTTGAAATTTGGGCAAATGCTCGTTAGAGCTACTTTATTTCAAATATATCAATTAAAAAAATCCTACTCTTTGGATGTATTTTCACATTTTTATCAAATTTAAACATTTTGGGCTATAAAGATTGCTTTAGAATTGCATTGCCCAACATGGTAGCCATTAGCCACATGGCTATTGTAAGATTAAATTTTAACTAATGAAAATGAAGTAAAATTAAATATTTAGTTCCTCAGTCGCAGTAGCCACAGTGCAAGGGCTCAATAGCCAAATGTGTCTACTGGCTCCCATATTAGAAATTGCAGATTTAGAACATTTCCATCATCACAGCCTGTTCTGTTGGATATACTGTTCTAGGGTAGGGGTTCACAAACTGTGACATGGGGTCCTAATCTGATCCACCACTTGTTTTGTTAATAAAGTTTCATTGGAATACAGCCATGACCATTTGTTTGCATATCATCTAAGCAACTTTCCGAGTATAACAGCAGAATTGTGTAATTGGAACAGAAACTGTATAGCCCATGGAGCCTAAAATATTTTCTTTTTATCCATTTACAGAAAAATGTTGTGATCCCTGTTTTAGAGTATCTATGTTCATAAAGTTGAGGTTGTTTGAATAGCCTAGTTATTATATACATAGCATATGTTAGTCGTATAGCATGTTATATAAAGCAGGTTGTCATAGTTCAAAGATAGGCCAGAACAGAAATACAGTGAAAAATAAAGTATAAAACCAAAACTCTGGGTTACTAGGTAGGAACATTCATTCCCTTGTAGGAACAACTAGAAGTTAAGTTCTTCTCTGGTAGATCAGCTCCTTTCCAAAATGGAGAGAATTAAAGAAAGAATACCAGGCAAGACTGAATAGTCAACATCCAAGGTGCCAATCCACTTAAGGTGCGCCGGGCAACTGGCAGGATTTGTGCACAGTTACCATAAGACCTGTCGGTGCTGACACCTATTGTCACATCTGAGCCCACAGTCTGGTTAGGAGTTAAGGGATGGAATCTTCAAAGGACACTAGGACAGTTAGAAGATGAATAGAGTGAGATGGGGTGAAATATAGACCTAAAAATCTTTCAATTTAAATTTAAATAGGAATTTGTTCAAAACTGCTTAATTTATTAATAGAGTACCTAGTTTCTAAATTTTTGATTGACTGGATCATTTTAGTACCTTTGTGGTCATTTTTTTTTTTTTTTTTCATGACTGGCTGGTACAGGGATCCAAACCCTTAAACTTGCTATCAGCATCATGCTCTCACTATGTGAGCTAACTAGCCAGCCCCCGGTGGTCCTCTTTTGTCTTCTGGAATATCTAAGAATTGTAGTCTCAGATGACATGTGAAATACTTAAAGCCATTTTGTTTACCATTTTACATACAATTTTTAATACTCTTTTAAACCATGATGCTGTTCTATTTTGAGCTTATTTTGTCTGTGTGTATTTGGCTTATAAATTTTTAATGGGAGCCAAATCATTAGGATGGATAGGTTGTACTTCAGACAGATTTGTCTTTAAGGATTCTGTGAAACTCTGTTTTTTTTTTTTTAACTTATGTGTTTTCAGTAAGTTGATTTTAAATTGTGAATTGTTTTCTCTGGTTTCTCTTCAGATTGCATAAATCTATAAATCTTTTGCCTTTTTTAAGTTGTAAACTGTAATGCAATATACTAAAAGTTAGCTTTGGACCTTGGCTTAATAGAACTGTCTTTGTTACTCTTTCTTTGTCATTTCCCAGGTTTAAGCTAGCACTGTTTCTTTTTCGATGTGTCCTTGCTTCTCTTATGCCAGGGCTTTTATAAGGGCTCAGTGAGTACCTTATAAAGGCTGATCCTCAGTGTAGCAGATTATAGTGTAGCATGGAGAGCTAAATTTAGAGGGAAGCCAGGCCTGTGCTCCAAATAGTAACAGCTAAATGATAGATATTCCTGGTGAACAGAATATCTTCATTTAGTCTTTCACTACTGGTGGATAGGCTTTTTTGGGTTTTTTTTTTTTTTTTTAATTTTGGTGTTACATCAAAATCTTTTCATATATTTTTATGTTTACATATTATGTTATTGTCCACATGAAATATATTGAGGGTGTGAAAAATAAACCCACATAACTGAGCTATGAGAAAACTAACTTTTGTGCTTAGAAATGAAGTATAAAAGCTAAAAATTTTTAAAATAGAGTAATTCTCATGTGCTGTATTTGGTGGTAATTCTCCATTAACAGAAAAAATAGAAACAAAGTACAAAGATAGAATTAAAGAATTCCATGAATTTGTTTCCTAAGCCTAAAAATAAAACTTTTAGAGAGGGCTTACACTTTAATTTTTTTTTAATATATTAATTACAAAATAAAAACATCTTTGACAGTAACTCCTTGCTAGAGAAGTTTCAGGCTACTTGGGCTCTTTGTTTCTGCATCTCAAATGAGACATAAACTCTTGACAGATATCTTTCTTTGCTAACACAATAATACATTTTTATATAATTTCTGTTATATTTGGGAAGTGTGGAGACAGTGAGGAGAGCACATATATATTATCATCACTTTTGCACCAATGAAATGTTTGCTGATCCAGAGTAAATCTGTTAAGTGCCAACAGGGAAATTTTGAATGAGAGTTTTCAGTGAACGTAAATAATGCATTAGAAGCTCTATTTCCAACATTCATCAAATGAAATGGGATTTTATTGATTAACTTTATAGCATTTATAACTTTCAGTATGTAGCTGTTGCCCTATACACAGACAGCAGTCAATCACTTTCTCTCTCCTTGTTCTGGCCTGTGTTTCAGCTGTCAGAGTAAATTGTGTTTGGATTTCATCTCTC
>NW_007729774.1:348614-350562 GCF_000696425.1 Galeopterus variegatus | reverse complement strand
TCTCCTTGTTCTGGCCTGTGTTTCAGCTGTCAGAGTAAATTGTGTTTGGATTTCATCTCTCCCGCTAGGTTCCTTGAGGGCATGGATTCAGGCTTACTCACCTTAAATCTCAAAACATGATGCATTAAGTTCATTTGACTTTATAGGATTGATAAAAATTCTATCTACTAAAGCCATAAAATAAACTACTTTTTGTGTTTATTACTTTATTTTTAACTGGTTTCACTTCTTAAATAATGATTAATTTGAAGTTTTCATTGATAAACAAATTGTTTGTATGAAGCTACGACTGTCTCTTTCAAGAGGTGGGAAGGAAGATTTGGTAATTTGGTATATAAATTGAATCATTTTCCATGGTTTTAAGGATTTCCTTTAAACTTTGAAAAGCAATTAAATAATTCACTTAAATACTGCAAATTTTCTTGGTTGTTTGATGGTGTAAATAATTGAGGAGATCCAGACATTTTCAAATCACAATTTTTAAAAACTTTGAAAGGTAATGAAATAACTTGCTTGAATAATACACATTATATTGTTTGTCTTTTATAATTTAAGCAAACCAGATGTATTTTTAGTTTATAATATATGCCGTCAATCTTATTAATTGTTAAGAGTCTTGTGGAACAGGCATTACATTTTTTCAAAGATTATTATATTTTTTAATTGTATATTAAATCCAATAGAGGAATATAAAGTACCCAAATCCCCATCCACTGAGGTAAACAAATAAACAGAAAACCTAACAGTTTCATGTATCCTTCTTAAATTTTCCTTGCATAGAAAAGCATATATTATACATGCCCCCTTTTTAACCAAAGTTATATTTTATATTCTTTTATTCATCTTGCTTTTTTACACTAATGATATGCCTTGGACATCTTTTCATATCAGTGCAGCAGTTTATTTAACAAGTATTTATTAAATGCTTAAACTTTGGTCAGTATTTAGGTGCTAAAGATTCAATATTGAGGAAATCCTACAAGGTCCCTACCCTCTGTGGAGGTTACAGTCTCATGGAAGAAATAGACCACAGACAAACATATAAAAATAAAATGGCAGGTACTACTAAAGCCTATTAAGGAAAATAAGGCTGGGTAAGGAGAGAGAGTGGCAAGGGGCCACTTTTCATGGGATGGTCTGGGAGGCCTTTCTGAAAATGAGGCATTTGAGTGAACGCATGGAGTGAGCCATGTGAACAGCTGGAGAGATCCTTCCTGAAAAGAGAGGCAGGTACAGAGCCTCAGAAACTGGACCTTGTCTGGCCTATTGGAAGAAAAACAAAGAGGGCAGTATGGCTGGAACTCAGTGAGTGATGCAAAGAGATGTGGATTTAACATATATATACATAATTGGGGAGGTAGCCAGGGCCAGAAATGACATACAGTTAGGTCTAATTCATTCTCTTGTAAGGCTTCATAATCTTCCGTAAATTGTAACTTATTTAACCAGAATGATATTTATGGGCATATATCTTTCCATTTCTTCATGAATCCAACAATGCTACGATTAAATCCCTTACGCATACACATGTATATTTGCATTCTTGTGTGGGTGTAACTGTAGGATAAATTTCTACTAAAGGAAACGAAAGCTGGACCATGGGTTATGCACATGTAGATACCAAATGCTTCCCAAGACTCTTGCATGGTGTTTAACCTCCATGCCAAAGTAGATGTCTGTAGTTGTTTTTAAAGCTGGACCATGGGTTATGCACATGTAGATACCAAATCCTTCCCAAGACTCTTGCATGGTGTTTAACCTCCATGCCAAAGTAGATGTCTGTAGTTGTTTTCCCTATGTCCTTTGCTAATACTGGGTATTGGTAAGCTTTAAAATTTTTGCTAGTACGATAATTAAAGTTAGGCCTCATTTTAAAAAGTATATTCAGGGCTGGCCTGTGGCTCACTCGGTAGAGTGTGGTGCTGATAACACCAAGGCCCCGGGTTCG
>NW_007729774.1:342069-347864 GCF_000696425.1 Galeopterus variegatus | reverse complement strand
TTTTTTTTGGGGGGGGGGGGGGGGAAGTCAGTTATGTGTAAAGTTGAACGTAATACTTAGTACCCATATATTTTTCATATGAACTGCCTATTCGAATACATAATTTTTATTTTCTTTGTTTTCAGAAATTTTATGAATAAGCATCAGAAGCCAGTTCTAACAGGCCAGCGGTTCAAAACTCGGAAAAGGGGTATGTCGTGTTGTCTGTTTGTGAGTGTGTGGGTATGGGTGTGGGAGAAGGTATGTTTAAAGTTCTAATGAAAATATAACATTGCAGGAGAAGAATTCAAATGATCCCTGTTTCCACCTAACCTCACTGATTTCGCTCATTTGAGCTCTGAATGTAGAATCTGAAGTTCTGCAGTCGAGCTATAGAACCGCCAGTTACTTAGGAGTTTGAGGTTGGACATGTCATTTAACTTGTCTGAGCTGTGTGTCTTTATCTACAAAATGGGGTAATTACATCTGTTCGGGTTGTCTTACTCTCATGTGAGGTTGTGAAGGCAATTGACCAACTTCACTGTTTTTCTTGTCAGCATTTGCATTTGGTTCTGCTTTCTTGGTTGTTTTTGAGAAAGTGTTGATGGAAAAGATTGTAAAACTAAGAGAAAAGTAATTAGGGAGAGAAATATTGAAGAGTTTTTTTGCTTTTTCAGAATTTAGGAAGTCTAGGGCTGGCCAGGTAGCTCAGTTGGTTAGAGCATTGCCAAAGTCAAGGGTTTGGATCCCTGTACCAGCCAACCACCAAAAAAAAAAAAAAAAGAATTTTGGAAGTCAGATTAAATCTACTGCATTAAATACCCTTAAGACTTATGATATTTTCAAGTGTCTTTTTGGGGGAGAAGAGCCGTCATAGACTCAGTTTGATGATGACTTGTAAAATTTCTATTTGTGTGAGTGACTTCTGTTTTTTATGTAATGTTCATATTACCTTCCTTTATGTGTAAAGAATATTTTAAACATGGTTTTATATTTAGTCAGTTTTGCACAATTGTATAGAGTACTCTTGTATATAAGAATAGCTGAACCACAACTTGATAGGGAAACTCTTCCAAAGAGGAACAACTGAAAAATATTTAAGGAAGTGTCATGTATCTAGATAAATGATGTTGAGACATAATCCCACGTAATGATGTCTGAGTGTTAAATCGTTTTAGTGATAACTGACTTTTATTCGCCTTTGGCATTACCAGTGCTAAGGTGGCACCAGCAGCCTATGTTCTCTTGCTGTGCTGTGTCCACTTAGGTAGCAAGTCTAGTCATGTAGAAGGAAAAGAAGTCCCAATACAATAGATCGTTTGGGTCAGAAGAGTTTGCAAGAGTCACTAGATAGCACTAAGACTGAATTTAACTGTAAATGCTGCCTGCTAGAAGTCTTCACATTCACACTAAAAATAAAAAATATTAAAAGTAACCCCAAAATGGTTACTTTGTATAGGATTTCTGCCTCGAGCTCGCCTTTTTCTGTTTTTTCCAATCCTTGGCTCATCTGCATAAACTGAGTAAGTACAAGCATGGCTTGACCCACCTTCCTCTATTTAGTCCTCATCTTGGTCTTACAACTTGTGTTCCTGCTATATTTCCCCCATGAAGTCTGGAAGCAGATATCAAACCCAAGGTGCTAACTAGCACCCATTCCTTGTCTCATTGTTTAAAGCAGTCTTGGGGAAAGATAAACCACATGGATGATTTCAAAAGGACTTACAGGTAATGAACTATATGGTTCAGAAACCTAATTACCTCTGAGGTATTGTGGGGCCTTATAACGTGTTACTGGTTAACATATGCCCAGCTGGGAGGTCAGAAAGGTTTGCTGTTGCCTGCCCACTGAGCGAATGTTAATCTGGGGCCTGGATCTCCAGCTCAAGTGGCTTCATAAGTGTGACGCTGATTCACTGTAACTGAGCTCCAGAGCCAAGGAAGGGCCTGAGAATGTGTTGCACTAGAGCGGACGGAATTCAACGAGTACTCTGTCTTCAGTTTGGAACGAGAAAGGTTTTCTATCATTCTGAACAGGTTTGCCTCTGACTCATCCGGTGGTCAAGACTGCGCTGCTGGAGGACTCCAGACAGCTGCTGAGAAATATATTATTTGTCAGTTGATCTGGCTTTATATGACTCAGGTCTGTTGGGGATTTAAGCTACGCTTGAGCCATTTTGTGCCAAACTGCTGACTGAAGAGAAAAAATCCAGTCAACCTCATTTTCTGCTTCTCACAGTAGTGAATTGCCTCCTGACGATTTATCATGCCTTGGCTTTTCTTTGCTATTTTGATGGGGCTTACTTCAAATAAATGGTTTGCCATTTTTGTAAAGCAGAGAAAAAAACTGCTGAGGCTATTTTAAGGTCATTATAATAGGCTGTCTTCTGAAGATCTGTCTTCAGTTTAAAACTGTTTCCTAGCAAAGCTACTGCTCTTGCATACCAAGTTAGTATAAAGATGTATTTCTTATCATTTCCTATTAAAACATAAACATTGTGGTAGGACACGTCAGGTAGAACTGCATTCAGACCCTCTTTATGAAATGTGTGCATCTTGTTTATGAATGTTCTCCAAAGTAATTATGTTTTCTAGTGTGGTTTGTGGGAATCTGAAAGGATGAAAATGTCTCCCCTGGGCCATAGTTATGCTTTGCTAAACGAAATATTTAATAACTGGCCTCCCTGTAAATTTTATAGGGAAACTGGGTTGAGATTAGTAAAAATCGGAAAGAAAAAAATGATTGAATTCTAGAGGGACCATGTACTTAGGTTTTTCCCTGAGACTTTTGCTCTATACTGTTTTTTAAGCCACTCTTAGGTTTACAGTAGGTGGTGGTAGTAACTGAGTAAGCCTTTAAATCTTGAAATATATACGTGTGTATGTATAGTTAGAAAACACATGGCATTTCTTATTCATTTACTATACCTCAGTGATGTTCAGAAAGGGAGGTAGGTTATGTTATTTATCACTTTGTTAACAGGTTGGAAAAATGCTATATTAACCAATTACTGTAGCCGCTGTAATTACCCTAGTAAGCAATGTAGTTAGATAACTTACAGGCACATTTTAGTTTCAGAAATAGGCCCGTTTCTCTTTGTCAGTATAAGGGACTAACTAACTCTTCAGTGTGTGACTAACTCTTCAGTTGTCACACTTGTAATTCACCAGCACGGTATAAATCTGAGACCCTAATCACATACTTTCCACTTCAAGGATGGTTTGAACTGCCAGATGGAAAGTGAAGGAGGCAGTGGCATATTTTTGTTAGGATTTTGTTAGCATTTCTGATAAACTCTCCTCAAATGAAGTACAAACTACATATACTGTTGTTTCAGATGAAAAAATATCTTTGGGTAAAACATTGTCTTGTATTCCCAAACTTTCATTAGTGTTCTTGCCATTTTCTTGTAAAGGGATTTTCTATTCCACTTGATGGACACTTTGTCTTAGCAGGTGGGAGCTTTTTCAGCCTGTAAAAAAAGTTATTAGTCCATTTATACCATCATAACTTCTTAATATTTCCAAACTATAAGTGATCTGTTTGACCTAATGCATTATTATTTACTATTGAACTATCCTTTGCCATCTATGCTATCTTCGTTCCCTTACTTTTCCTCTTCCTTAGTAATTCTTTTGGAAAATTATAATGGGAATATGAAAGTCTTTCTAGAACACAGGTTTTTCAGTTTCCTCTTAAAGTCAAAGCGAAGTCTTCTGCATGGATTCTCGACATAGTCTGGAGACTACGTACCAACTTACTTTCCTTACTCACCAACTTATATTTGCCCAATACCTCAGTTTGCAATTTTCAAATCATCACAATCTGTTTTGCCACCTGGGTCAACATCTAAACATGTTGTGCCATTGTGGGGAAGGGCTCGGTTGATTTCAGAAGCTGCTCACCAGACTGAATAATCAGTCTGAGGTCTTTTTACTTCTGGTGTTCTCATATTATGGGAAAGAAAGCATTGTTCTCTAAGAGGGGAGGAGAATTACCCTTCTGCCAGACCCTGAGTAGGACGCAAAGCTTTCTTTGCTTGCCAGTGGGTTCCTCTTGCGTAGAAACAGTTATCCCCTCTTCCAGCTCCACATAATATATTCCTCTAGAGTTCTTATCCATTTTCCTCCCCCTCTACACAACAAGACCCTAATTATATTTTTTCTGCAGTCGACATTTGCATGTCCTTGGCTGCATAATGTTTTGCTTATGGCATCAAAAGGACTTTTTATCTTTTGTTCATGATGGATGGATATTGTTCCAGTTAGTTTATGTATGTCTTTACTGTATCTCACACTGCTGCATGACTCTGACTGGTACTGGGAATGCCATTCTTCTCTGGTTCTGGTGCTGATGTGAGTACTGTTAACCCTTTATAGCCCATCCCTTCTGTTAGACTGCTTACAGGTAGTCAGTCGGTGCAAACCAGACAATTGCTGTCTAGTTTTTAAATGTAGTTTTAAATTCTGTCAAAGTGATGCATGCACATGCTTTAAATAGTCAAACAGTTCAGCATGACATTTAACAACAGCAACAGGTCTGCTTCCCAGAGGAACTCTTTCAACTCCTCTAACTGTTCCTTTTGATATTCACATTCATGAAGCCAAATAGCATCCTTGTGTGGCTACTATTTGGTCTTTCTGGTGGAGGTATTAAATGTATACTTTCTACTCTGAAAGATGAGGTATCAGCTCCCTTTCACTGCCCCCCACCATCACCTGCATACCTCCTGTCCTTCTCTCTCCTTTCTTTATATCATAATCCCAGCTAGACCAGTGTTTAGGGTTTATATTATTATGACTCTGTACATACTATCCACAGCTGAACTGTTATTTGATAAAGTTTTTTTCTGAACATCATTTTATTATCTCTAGATTAGTAAATTTAATAATTTATCCTTTTTGGCTTAGTTTTCTGTGTCTTAAAACTAGTCAACCTAACCTTTCCCTTTGTTGTGTAAATCTCTTTATACAAACACATTAGGAATTCTAGCAATGATAGTACATTAAAGGAATTTTTATACAATATTGTATTATTATATTGTAGAACTCTCTTCTGGTTGGTTTGCTGTCTAGGTTTGCTGTAGAGCTGTCAACTTAAAATGCTTGAGATGTCCTTCCATCATTATCCACAAGAGTGATATTGCCTCTCATGTTTTTTTCCCCTTTTCCCTGGGATCTCATGACGTATTCCTTCTTAGTTATTCTCTATTTTTGAGGCCTTGAATGTTTCAATATATGTTCATTCTGCTCTTATCCTTGGTTAATAGTTTGGCGTGAACACTAGAATTCTAGGTTAGAAATTGTTTTCCTTTAGAATTTTGAACATTCTTTTGAGAAAGTTAGTGCCGCTCTGCTTCTTGATACTTTATATGTGGCTTGGGTTTTGCTCCAGAAGCTTCAGATAGTTACTTTATTCCCAGAATTCTGAAATTTCACAGTAATAAATGTACCTGGTGTGGATCCATTTTCAATCAATGTACCAGGTGCCCAGACAGCCCTTTATTAGGAAACACATCCTTCAAGTCTGTGAAACTTTCTTGAGATTTTAAAGATAATGTCCCTTTTCTGTGTGTGTTTCATTCTTTTTACTATACTTACTTGGATATTTGATCGGTCTGATCTTTTTCTTATCTTTTTGCTCCTATTTGCCAGGTCTTTGACCTTCTAGTTCCTCAAAGATAGTCTCAGCTTTCTCTTTCAATTCTTTTATTGAATTTTTCACGTTTCTATCACATTTTTTATATCCAAGAACTCTGTTTTATTCATAAAACATTTCTCTTTTTTAATTTTTTTTTTTTTTTTTTTTTTTTTTT
>NW_007729774.1:341135-341643 GCF_000696425.1 Galeopterus variegatus | reverse complement strand
TTTTTTTTTTTTTTTTTTTTTTTTTTTTTTTTTTTTTTTTGGTGTATTCTCCCTCTCCCCCTCCAGCTCTTTTTTCTTCTTCCAGTTGCAATATCTTCACTTATCTCTCTTAAGGTATTTATGATAAGGATTTTTTTCTTGGAGTTCTATGGTCATCCTTTGCCCCTTTCTCCCCATATCCAGACTCATGATCCGTTAAGGGAAAAAAAGACGGATGTCCTTTACCTTTACCTTTAATCCACTCATTTTTTTCTGCCTAGTCCGACCTCTAGTTTGTCATCTTCACTTTTTTCCCACAATATGGGATCCCTGCTTTGTTCCAGGTCTGGCTCTAACTTGACCTTCCACAAGAAGTCTCTCTGGAACCTAGACCCACACTCCCTCCAGTCCCTGACCGCTGATCCCCACCCTGTACTTCTCCACACTCTTGTATTCAGTTCACTGCCGCAGTTCATTTATGCCTGTAACATATGCCTGTGCGATTGTTCTGTAGTTGACTTATCAGTGT
>NW_007729774.1:286371-340788 GCF_000696425.1 Galeopterus variegatus | reverse complement strand
GCGACACTGAGGGTTGCGATCTATTGCCGGACACGAAAAAAGACAAAAAGGAAAAAAAAAATTAAAATTAAAATAAATAAATAAATAAATATTCTAAAACGTGATGTTTTAATTTCCAGTAAAATAAGTATTGTTAGGTATAATCTCCATAAACAAAAAAGCTCTTGGAATCCTTAGTACTTTTTAAGAATGTCAAGGGGTCATGAGACCAAAACGTTTAAGAACATCTGCTCTGAAGCTATAAATATACATATATAGCTCGTGACATATATTAAATATTTAAGTATTCCAGACTAATTTATCTTGTAAAAGAGATGTTTCTCCTTATTTGCTCCTTTCCAATCTTTATTTGTTTGTTTATATTTGTATATTCTCTTTTATTCCTTGGTGATTCTCTTGTGGATCCTTTTCTTTCTCTATCTTAGATGAAACAAAAATATAAGTTTTGATTATTATACTCTTTATTTTTTCTCCAATGGTTAGGGTTAGTAGATTAGATGAATGACATAAATGAATGAACAATCATCAATTTTATTATATATTGGATAGAGTTAAAATCTTTACCCTTTGAACAGAAATAAATTATTTGCTTGAGTTTAAGCAAGAATTTTAGAACGTGGAAATCGGATTAAAAGACTTAAATTGTCCTTCAAAGCAAATGCTTGGCCAGTCTTTTTGGGGAAAATAATGATTTTATACATTTTTTATTTTAGATGAAAAAGAGAAATTCGAACCCACAGTCTTCAGGGATACACTTGTCCAGGGGCTTAATGAAGCTGGTGATGACCTTGAGGCTGTAGCCAAATTTCTGGACTCTACAGGTTCAAGACTAGATTATCGTCGCTATGCAGACACACTCTTCGATATCCTGGTGGCTGGCAGTATGCTTGGTAAGCCATGCGTTACATGTTTTTGTAGTATATATATATTTTCAATTCTATTGAAATATTTCCTTATAAGATAGAGCTTTATAAGTTTACATTTATTAAAGCTGATAAAAAAAAGTACATCTACAATTTTTATCTAAATTATAATTTGGAATGGTATTAATGTGGCTGTGAAATGTTATAAAATAAATAAAGGAATAGAACTGAGGGTTTTTGTTGACACTACAACACAGATGATCACTTTGTTAATCCTGAAATGTTTTTGGAGGGCCCATAGGAGAGGTAATTTCTGCAGAAGAATATAACTTTGTGTATGTCATCTAAATCCTTCCTATATACTTAATGAACCCAAATGTCATACAGCAGCTTCTCTTTTGAACCCCACCACTTTTTTTTTTTGGTACATTGAAATGTAACTGTCAATAAATCTAATAATTTCCCAGGTTTGGTTAATACCATTTCATCCATAAACAATAAAATGTCTAAGAAATATAGTTTAAGCCTAATTTTTTAAAAATCCTTTTCATTGTGAGTATATAGCTAAAAGGATTAAAGACAGAAGATTGGAAATATTAAAGGTAGTTCAAAGTAAAATAAAAGCTATGTCTTACAGAGCAAAGGCATCAGGAAAGAAGACTTTAGAATACTATTTAAGTGCAGTAAGTAGTTGATCCAAATGTTTATTAGGTATCGTAACCAGCCATTTTTCCTCTAAGTCATTCTTATAATTAGTTTCTATGGTAGCCATAAATCACTAAAGGTGGTCAAATCTCCTAGGCCAGTGATTTTCAAGTTCCAAATGTGTGGAAGTATTTTGATTGTTACAAAGATTTCAGGGTGGGGACAGGTATGCTGCCTACTCTGCTATGCAAGGGACATTCAACACAATGAAAGGTTGCCCTGCCCAAAATGCCATTAGTGCCTTCCACTGAGAAGCACTAATTAAGCCAACCTACTTGACACAGTGTATACGTTCCTCCATTTTGAGGTGGAGCCAGTCTTAAATTCCTCTTTCTCTGAGCTCTTATTTCAAGCTGTTTTGGTACATGGTCCCATTTACTACCCCGGTCCCCTGTAGTTCTGCATTGATGGTTTTCATCCCATACTAAGTGAATTTTTTTGTTGTTATTGCTTCTAAAGAGCACACATTATCACCATAGATGAGCTGTATATATTATAGTGTGTTCAAATCCCAATACCCAGAGATAACTGTATTAGTCTGTTTCTGTTGCTTATAACAAAATACACGGAACTGGGTATTTTACAAAGAAAATGAATTTTATTGCTTACAGTTTCTGAGGCTGGAAGTCCACGGTGCAGGGAACACATCTGGTGAGGGTGTTGCTGGTGGCGACAGTGACAGCAGGGTATTACATTGCAAAATGGTGGAGCAGAGAGAGAGAGACTAACCTCCTCATTCACTCTCTTTTTAAAGCCCTCCAAACCATGCCCCTGACCGCCATTATTAATCCATTCACTATGTATGGTTCTATAATCTCATCACCTCTTCAAGGCCCCACCTTTTGATTACCATAATAGGAATTCCCACCCTCAACAGTTACAGTGGGGATTAAGCCTCAATGAGGTTGGGGGACAGGGGAAGGCATCCAATCTACAGCAATAACCATCGTTAATATTTTGGTTAATTCCCTTCTAGAAATCTGTTTACCTTATAAACCTAGAATGGAGTATCTTTGTGCTCTTATCAGATTATGTCTTTAAGTACTTACTAAGGGATTAATGAATTAAAGGATGGAGATATAGGGCCGGCCCGGTGGCGCACTGCTACAGTGCGCTGCTTGGGAGCGCGGTGGCGCTCCCGCCGAGGGTTCGGATCCCACATACAGACCCGTTCCCGCTCACTGGCTGAGCGAGGTGCAGGCGCAACACCGAGGGTTGCGATCCGTTGCCGGACACGAAAAAAGACAAAAAGGAAAAAAAAAGAAAAAAGGATGGAGATATTTACATTTATATCTACTTGAGAGAGAAAACCAGTCTTCCAAAGGAATATTATAGTAAACATTTTGTCAAAAATCATGAGTTCCTATTAATATCCAACTTTAGCACTATTAGGTACTCAATTTTGTCAGTTTTTTCGACCTTTGTCAATAGGCAAGTGATAATTTTTAACAGTGAAGTTGAACATTTTCTAATATGATTACTGGCTTTTAGAATTTCATTAGATATGATATATTTCTATCCATATGCTGGCAAAACTCCATGCAAGAATAATCTTCACTGAGTTTTAGTTCTGGCCAAAGTCACACATGACTGCATTAGGAAATCATATGGATTTTTGGGGGGTCCTGAGTGACCTCTGGGCAGTACTGTTTACCTTTCTGTCATTCTTGGACTGTTTTACTTTTTTCCCTTACATGAGACCACTTAAACATCCTCCTACCTCTCTGGGTGCCACTTTTTACATGACTCCTGGTTTCCTTCTTTAATGCCCCTTCCATATACATTAAATTATCTATATATTTTGTATTGATCATCTCAAGGCTACATTTACCATGACCAGCAGATTTATCTCTGCAACCCAGATTTTGCTGCTTCCCTCTACGTTCATACATCCAAGAATAAAGTAGGGCAAGATGTTTGGTACAACTAGCTTAGCACAGGCTGTGCAACCCCAGATGTGTACTAAGTCCAGACTTATGATGTAATGAATGAAGCTGGCCAGTTGCATTCTTTTTATATAAACACTTTAATTATCAAGTATGTAGAAATCTTTTCACATCTACAAAAAAATTTCTCCCATTGTTCTTAAATTAACAGCCATCTTGTTCTTTCAAGATGTTCAAGAAATATTTTACTTTTTTTTTCTTTCTGCCTTGAGAAAAACAGCAGTACCTCCAAAAACTTTTGAAAACTTTTGGCTATTAAAACTTATTTCCGGGCCGGCCCGGTGGCGCACTGCTACAGTGCGCCGCTTGGGAGTGCGGTGGCGCTCCCGCCGAGGGTTCGGATCCCACATACAGACCGGTTCCCGCTCACTGGCTGAGCGAGGTGTGGTAGCAACACCGAGGGTTGCGATCCCGTTGCCGGTCCCGGTCCAGTACGGGCGCGACAAAAAAAAAACTTATTTCCAATATCAAGAAAAACATTTTATTTTAAATGTAAGCTGTAGCAATATTATTAATGTGTAACAAGTGTTTGTTTTGTAAAAGAATGTAATTTTTAAAACATATCTAAGAGAAAAAAACTACAATTGCAAGATCAAACTCTTTAGTTATGGAATTTCTATCAGGTAGGAATAATTAGCCCAAAGTTTTTAGATTATTATCTTAATAAAATTTTGTTCAAGTAGTTGTATTCATTAAAAAGGGCTAATTAAATCTCATGCATAAATTAATTGAGTGAAAATAGATTCCTGAAGAAGATGACTTCTCCCAAAACTAATTTACTTACAAAACCATGTTATGGAGTCTGAAGCCCATAGAAGTGATGACAAGCTAAGGAAGGTGTAACTCAGTTGAATTCTCCTTTGCCTGTGTCTAGTAATAAAGGTGGCTGTGTGTGGCCCTTTTCATCCAAAAATTTGAAATCACAAGCTAAATCAAGGCAGTTATACAATAAAATACACAGATTAATAAAAGGAGTGGCTGATAAGTAGATAGTATTTCTCTTTTCAGCTTCGGTCATGGTTGTATACTTGGTGCCTAGCACACTAGTTACTGTAAGTATAACACTACAAATATTTGTTGACTGTATGAAAGATATTAATCTAACTTGGCCTGCTCAAACCTTGTGCCCTAATTACAAAGAAGTAGAATCAGAAAACAAAATACCAAACATTCATATTCCACTCTTCTAACCAACCATTTCTTGTAATGGTTACGATCAAAACTTATAGGAGGAGCCTTTGAATATGGAAAGTTGAATTGGAGAAAAAAGGCATTCTTTTGTTCTAGTCCATTGGGAAGAAGAATAAAATACTCTCTTCTAGCCAACACAGCCACTGGGCGACCAAACGCAAGTGGTGAGGAATCAGAGTACATGCTGCTTAACCATGCATGTCTAACTGGGTTAGTGAAGGAAGGAACACTTTTAATACCTTCCCAAGTAGAAGCAAAAAGATCTACCATAACAGTCAGGTCTGCTCAATCCCACAGTTGGTGAGCTAGAGTCCAGCAAAATATTATTCTGTGCAATTTACTGTGACTCTTAGATTTTATGTATTCTTTCATTGTTTTCCTTGATGTGTAGGAATTGATATGTTTTACAAATATTTTTCTTATTTTTGTATTTTCCTAACTGTAGTTATCTTTCTCATTTCAGCCCCTGGAGGAACACGCATAGATGATGGTGATAAGACCAAGATGACCAACCACTGTGTGTTTTCAGCAAATGAAGATCATGAAACCATCAGAAACTATGCTCAGGTAGAGCCTGTCCTTGGGAGATTGCCCCTGTGTTAGAAGGAAAGCATTTGAACAAGATCGAGGAAAACATTTAAGTTCAGAAACCCCACAACTCACTTTTCAAGTAGGAATATTAGATAGCTCTTAAGCATATGAAAAGGTACTCATTTGCCTTCACAATAAGATAATGAGCATTAAAGCTTCAAGAAGATATCGTGTTTCTAACCTCTCACCTATAAGGGATGTGGGCAACCAGATATTCACAGCAATTGCTGTTGAGAGTGTAAATCAGTCCTACCTTTAGGCAAAGCAATTGTGTAGTCTTTCAAAACTAAAATTGCATGTTCCCTTTGATCCAGCAATTCCAATTCTAGGATGTCATCTTGCGCACATGTGTAAAATGACACATGCAGTGTAGTCATCGTAGTATTGAGTATAATAATATCAAAGGATGAAAACGACATAAAAATCCATAGAGGACTGATTAAATAAAGTTTGGTAATTTATGTGAGTAGACTACTGTGTAGCTGTTAAAAAGAAAGAGGCAAGAAGATATTTATAATGCATAAAACCTATAAAATATTCATATCTAGAGGAAATAAAGAACTGAAAGTCAATGAGAAAAAGACAAACAACCTATTAGGAAAAGACACATACAGGCATTTCCAAAAAAAAAGGAAATAACTCTTTCCCTCTAAATATGAAGCCATGTTCAAAGTCATTAGTAATTAGGTAAATTTAAATTAAAATCATGAGATATCATTTTGCATGCATTAGATTGGTAAAAATGAAGAGTCTTTAGCCCTAGTAAAGGTCAGGAAGTGGTGAGAATGTAAAATGGAACAACCTATTAGACATTACCTTATAAAGCTGAACATACATGCATCATGCCTAGCCAGCTTGGGTTGGTATGTTCCTATTCTGGTTGTGTTACTGACTCTTAGAAGTCAGTTGTTATTCCCAACTAAACTACTGGGGCAAGTCCTAGGGAAACACGTCTTTTTTTTTATACACATTTTGGTATATTAGATGAAAAAGACTACAGGAATTAACCATGGCTAAGTGATCAAATTTCAGAAGCTAGAATCCATGTCTATGCCAAGTAATTTGGGATATGTGGCCATTAAGCATTAAATCTTACAAACTTACAAAAATTATTTTTGATTACATGCTCTTTTAGCAAAGATATTTCTTTACTTTTTCATATTTAAGAAATTTGTAACAGATAGAAACAGAGGAAATATATTTTTAATGGTGCAAAAGGATTAAGCAGACAGGATTGAGTGGTCCAGCCTCTAACCCACACTCTAAAACTCTTTGCTCTAGGTATGTAAGGGTTGTAAACACCTTAAGGTGTATACTGAAGTATGTATACTCAGTTACAAAGCTGGTCTTTAAAAACGTCTCATTTCTGGGCCGGCCCGTGGCTCACTCGGTAGAGTGCGGTGCTGATAACACCAAGGCCACGGGTTCGGATCCTTTTTTCAGGATCCAATTCATGCAGACACAAGGTGTATTATTCATTATTTGAATTCCAATAGAAAGAAAGATAGAGAAGTCCTGGAAGAAAAATCCGTACAGCTGTCCCCGTAAACTTAAAACTATATAGAGTTTGCCTGTTAATTACATCTAAATAGGATAGTTTCTTTTTACAAATGGTTTTATTTTTCATACAGAATATGAATATTTGAGAAAGACCTTTTGATATGTTGTTGTTTCTGAGTTTAAAAATTATTGCATACTTATAGACTGACAGAAAAACCTACTCAATGGGGTGGTCAGGCAGAGAGATAATTAAATGAAGAGGGATATTGGAGTGGAGATTAATTTTATAAGCTGTGATACTTTTGTAGTATGATGACTTTTACTTCCGTATTAGACATTTACCTGTGGGGAGTTTAGATAATCATTCTTGAATAAGGAGAATTCTTTTTCCTGTTAATAGTTACATAAAGAAATATGAATACTGGTGAAAGTTGGAAATCAAATTGTAGGATTTTATTTCTTTTTCTTATTGCATATCAGTTCTCTGCCTGGCTCATTATTCTTTCCCCATAAAGGGCAACTATAATTTTTTGCTCTTGGACTCCATCTTGAATATATTAACAAATAGACACACTAAAAGTTATAAGTAAGACTATATCATGTGTATATAAGAGAAAGGAAGTAGATTCAGAAATCATTCCCAGGAGCTAGGCCATGGCTCACTTGGGAGAGCGTGGTGCTGACAACACCAAGTCAAAGGTTAAGATCCCCTTACTGGTCATCTTTTAAAAAAAAAAGAGAAGGAAAAATCATTTCCAAAGTTATTAAAATAATCTATTTACAAGAGCCCTATTTAAATAAAAACACTCCACTTACAAAACAGTCTAGAATTCCATAGACACAGTTGCAAACCTTGCTTCCATGTTCTAACTGGATTTCAGGGGCAGGTAATCCTTTAATGCCACCGAGTTATAACATTTTTTGCTCATCTGCTCAAAACATGTCTGTGGTCCCTCTAGAGTGTAATCTCTCCTGCACTCTCCTCTCCATCATGTCACTAAGTGATTATATCTATAACCCCTTTATTTCAGTTATTTTCGGTCTCTGCATCTCATTTTTAAAATCACATTCCTTTTATTTTCATCAAAGCTATTTTGGGTTTTTCTACCTATTATACTCATGAAAGAGTTTTTTTTTATCCTGCATGAGCATTTTGATCCTATTTTTTTCCTAGGTGGTGATTAACGCTTTTACAATGCTTACAGTTCTCATGTTACAGTATGAGCATGTTTAACCATGTGTTTTCATTATTGTAGGTCTATGGTGTAGTTGTGGTGAATTTCTACATCTCTTCTATGACTTTTTAAGTTGTTGACATAATATTTAATGGTTCCTTTTTATGTTTAGGTCTTCAATAAACTCATCAGGAGATACAAGTATTTGGAAAAGGCATTTGAGGATGAAATGAAAAAGGTAAAAATTCAAAATGTAATGCATATCTGTTTAAAGTGATGAAATGGAAGGAGACAAAAAATTTTCATACACAATGTATAGTCCAGAAGGGCCATGGACAGAGTAAGTTTTTAATAAATGTTTGTTAAATAAATGAATGAGTATGACAGATTATTAGCTAATAACTATAGGAAGAGGTATGTGAGTATTTTGGACTTTTTTCATTAATACTTAATGTAAGACTGTGCATTGTTCACTAGTAAGAATAGTTTTACAGAATATGATCTCTGACCTCACAGAGCCTAAAATGAAATCTAGAGATTCCAGATATGCAAGAAAACATGAATATGTCAAGGTGAGAATCAAGATAAGGTGATTTAATTAGTTAAAGCCTGTTGAAGGACATAGCACAGCAGCTAATACTCAGTAAAATTCTTTAATTTTAGAGGACACAAATTTAGCAAAGGAGACAAAAGCACATCTTTGGTGATAGGGTGTTTGGGTGTAAATCTCAGTGTGTTTTCTCATCAGTAGAATAGCTGTAATAAGAGAATGTACCCTGTGGTTGTGGAAATAAATGAGGTAACATAACGGTGCTTAACAGAATAACTGACCTTTTTTATTTTTATTTTTTTTGTGACCGGCAAGGGGATAACCCTTGGCTTGGTGTCGCCCGCACCACGCTCAGCCAGTGAGAGCACCGGCCATCCCTATAGGGATCCCTATATAGGGTCCAAACCCATGGCCTCGGTGCTCCCAGCGCTGCACTCTCCCGAATGAGCCACAGGGTCGGCCCAGAATAACTGACCTTTTAGTAAGAAACCAAATCAACATTAGCATCTTCTTTAAGAAGTCCTCTTTTTAGTAATTGCAACATGTTCACTCTTCTAATTTGTAACTCCTCTGTATTTATATATAGCTCACTGTATTGTTACAGAGTTGTATGTTGCTTCATCATTGCTTGCAAGTTGAGATATCTGCCCTAAGTTATAAACAGCATGAAGCAAGTAACCGTAACTTCTATTTTTTTTTTTTTTTTTTTCTACTTACTTCATGGTGCTGAAAAGATATATACTTTGGTAAAAGAAAAATTTTGTAAAAAAGTATAAATTTTAAGATGTACATTAAATAAATAAAGTTTTTTTTTTTGTTTTTTTTGTTTTTTTTTTTTTGTGACCGGCAAGGGGATAACCCTTGGCTTGGTGTCGCCCGCACCACGCTCAGCCAGTGAGAGCACCGGCCATCCCTATAGGGATCCCTATATAGGGTCCAAACCCATGGCCTCGGTGCTCCCAGCGCTGCACTCTCCCGAATGAGCCACAGGGTCGGCCCAGAATAACTGACCTTTTAGTAAGAAACCAAATCAACATTAGCATCTTCTTTAAGAAGTCCTCTTTTTAGTAATTGCAACATGTTCACTCTTCTAATTTGTAACTCCTCTGTATTTATATATAGCTCACTGTATTGTTACAGAGTTGTATGTTGCTTCATCATTGCTTGCAAGTTGAGATATCTGCCCTAAGTTATAAACAGCATGAAGCAAGTAACCGTAACTTCTATTTTTTTTTTTTTTTTTTGCTACTTACTTCATGGGGGTCCTATATATAATATTGAAGAACATATTAATAAAAAAAAAAAAAGTAATTCATGACCCAACTATCCCATTTATAAGAATCCTTCAGTATGGATATATAAATCTATATGTATAAAGATGTCATCACAGTACTGAGAAATGACCTGAATTTTCACGGGTGGGAGACTGGTTAATTAAATTATGGTCTATCAGTAGAGCAGAATACTATGCAGTCTTTTAAAAGAATGATGCATAGCTACATGAAGTAATAAGGGAAAATGTCCATGACAAATTAAGTGAAAAAGCAAGCTGAAGAGCAACCATTTGATAGTAGTTTGACCTTGGGCAACTTATTTTCTTTGTGCCTCAGTTTTTTCTCTGTAATTGTGGATCAGAAGAGTGTCTGGTCCACTCAAGTTTTAGCTATTATCAGCCTATAATACAGTAAAAACATATGTATGTATACATGTAATTATTTATAACATGTAGGCATACTTAAGTGCATTAAAAAATCTGGAACACACATCAATGTATTAATAATGTTAATTCTAAGACAGTAGGATTAGAGAGAGTATTTTTCACATCTTTACATTATTCTGCATTGCCTGATTTTGTTCAACAATAATGTATTGCTTTTTTTATATGAAAAGAATTTTAATTGAAAAAAAGGTCCGCCACTCAAGTGCTCAGAAAATAAGTTCTTGATTAAATAAAGGAATGGAAATAGTGAGGGGAAAAAAATGATGTAAAGAGTTCAAATAAATTAAATATTGCTTTGTCTAATAATACCACTCGTTTTTACTTCTCTCAGCTCATGTGAACCTTGAAAACGTTCTTAACTATTTCATTCATGTGGTGAATATACTCTCAAGAATGATTTCTTTTTCATGGTACTCTATCTTTCAAGGTCAGCTCTGTTGCAGAACATGCAACATCTGACTTTAATGTTGATCAATATAATTGAGCACAGTGATTATTATTTTTAAAAGAATGATCTAATTTTTTCAATTTCCCGGCTCCTAGGGCAAGAGAATTGGAGCAGTAGGATGCAGAGGACCCAAGCAACATGTTCACCTGCTCTCATTACTCCTCCAAAACTACTCTTTCCAACTCATGTCAGAAAACTTCCTATAGCCTGTCTAGGACTTCCTTTACTTCATATCTTCCACTGCTTCATCACCAAAGCTGGTAGTAAAGCTGTGTGATCCCAATAAATACCATGTTTCAATCTAAATGTTTTAAAAAAGAGCATCGGCAATTTAGAAAACCGTTTTCTCCCTCAACAGCCTTGCTTTGAAGACCCTTGCATGCTGTGAGCTCAGAAAAGTGTATATTGGACGGCAAAAGCTTAACATTGACTCCTGGGTTTTTTGGAGGTTTTTTTTTTGTCATTCTATTTCCGCCTCCCCCCACCTCCCCACCAGAGACAATGGGTGTATGTAGCAGGGGGATGGGCAGTCACCCAAAGAAGTGAAAAAACATGGAAGACAGACAATATATTTCAGAAAACATTATATCTATTGTGTATACTTACCCTTTTTCATGTACATAGTCAAATGTAAATTATTTATCTACTCACATGTTGTCCAAATGTCTCTTTTCCTTTCCATGAAGGTGGTTATCTACACCTGTGTGGAAATGAACTTAGAAGAAAGGAACTGTACCTGATAAAGTCACTTTCCATAGCATCCAATTTATAACTGAACGTGTTTCCAATGAATAACGGTGCTTTGCGTATGACCTACTCCTTGTGTACCACCTCGTCATGGGTGCACATTCTGTTTGTCATTTTCCTACTTTAGTCCTGTGCTTTATAGACATGGTTTCTTTTGTTTGACCCACAGCTTCTCCTCTTCCTTAAAGCCTTTTCGGAAACAGAGCAGACAAAGCTGGCAATGCTGTCTGGCATCCTGTTGGGCAACGGCACCCTTCCTGCCACCATCCTCACCAGTCTCTTTACCGACAGCTTAGTCAAAGAAGGTAATTATGCTCATGACTTCTCACCTGTCAGACGTAAAGAGAAAAGTAAAACCACAGTTATAAAAATACTAGTAGCTATTTTTAGTGTCCCTACTACCCGTCCTTCACATAATAGAATAAATATTTGTGCATATATCCCTTCAAATAATAAAAGGAATGCACATGTTCATTGTAAGAAACTAGAAGAAAAAAATATACACACCTGTACAAAGACATATAAAGACAAATAGTGAGTTGAAATCTTAGGTGTAATACTCAATGCCTATGTCAAACACCCTGAAGTTAATCTGGTCCAAACCATTTCTCTCAACTTAGATACTCCTGGCATATTTTGTTGGGACAGTGCTTCATTGTGCAGGACTGTTTTGTGCTTTGTGGGACATTTAACCTTTTTGCCCTCATACATAAAATGCCAGCCTAATTAATCTGGTCCAAACCATTTCTCTCAACTTAGATACTCCTGGCATATTTTGTTGGGACAGTGCTTCATTGTGCAAGACTGTTTTGTGCTTTGTGGGACATTTAACCTTTTTGCCCTCATACATAAAATGCCAGCCTATAACACCCACCCCTATTTCTTATAACAACCAGAAATGCCCCTTCATGTTAAAAGTGTCCCCCAAACAGGACCACTCTTCTAAGCTGTTTCCTCCCAGGATCTGGGAAAATTTATACTTAGATGTTCATTTTGATCAAACTTTTAAGATATTCATTGTCTCCGTTTTAGAAGTCAAGACTGCTACATCAGAAAGAGTCTTGTTTTAATTTTAAGGCATTAAGAGTTTGACAGGCATGCATACCATGATTTGGTTATATAATGAAACAAAAGCAGGCTGTTTCCCTGTAGGAGGATAATGATATTCAAATTATTATGCAACACAAAACACAGTTGTTTCTCCTTAAAAATAAATTAAAGGAGCTTTGTGAGAACATCTGTTTCTTCTGAGAACTTAGAAAGTTTTTCTCCTATGTATATGAAGTTCCAGCCTCATTCATGCCTGTAGTTAATGGGATTTTAGCTTTCCTGTAGCTAAGAAAAGAAGAGTAAATCAAGAATCAATGGTACTATTCAGAGAATCTCTGTAGTTTTTGGCCTAACATAGCTCAGATTTATGACAATCATATGCAATTATTGTTAGAATGTTGTTAATATTCTGGCATCTTAAAGTGTTTTCCTTAAAAGAGATTCATGATCCATCACTTATTTAATTATTGGCCATTTTACATGCAGAAAAACAAGGTAGAATATAAACATTAAGTGTTGATTGTATTCAATTATCCTAGTCATCGTAACAGAAAATAATTGCTTTTCAAGTTGTATTAAAAACCTAAGGGATGTCTTCAACTTCCTTTGAAATGTATCCAAAAATTGAATTAATGGATGGATTGATGGGTAGATATGGGATAAAGCAAATATAGCAAAATATTAACAGTTGTAGAAACTAGATGGTAGGTATATGAGTGTTTACTGTTCAACTTTTTTATATATTTAAAATTTTTTATAGTAAAATTCACTATATTTTACTATAAATATAATAAAATACATTTATAGTGAAAGGGAGGGGCGTGAGGAGGGAAATACCTTTGCTGTGGAGGTAATAGTGCTTGTGTCGTATGGTTTTTCTTTATACTTCACCATCTTTAGAAAATAGTGATTTTAATTCTTGCTTCCTAATTAGGAAAGGATTAAGAAATTATACATTTTCCCAACCTCCCATCCAACAAATGGCCGAGGGGGATGGATCATCTCACTCAGTAGAGGAGTGAGTACAAAGAAATTTCCCAAATTTCCACCCAGAGCCACTTACAATGAAAAGTGATAAGTTTAAATCCAGATTTTAGACTCCTTGTTTCAAGCATACTTTATTTTTCTTACTTACAATACAATTACAGCCAAGTGTTAATTTGATTTTGGTTTGATTACATAAATGTATATTAAATTTTATATGACTTTACGAACTAATGATAATGTTAAAAATCCATGTTAACAAATTAACACCAGCTTATAATGCATATTTCATTGTCATGGCCATAATTTTTTTTTTTTACTTAGTTCCTCTGCTTATTCAAACGAAGAAAATTAGACAAAATTTGTGTCTATATAAATTATAGACCAATTGAATGCTTTTGCCTGAAAGTAATTGGAAGACTTGGGTGAAATTGGCATATAAGTACATTTATTTCTCAAATAACAATAAATATAAAAGTCAGGCAGATTTCAGGGTGAACAGAAATATCATTTAGGACTCAAATATTTTCCTCTATTACCATTCATAGTATCAACTTCATTCCAGGAATGGTGCACCTAGGCATCATTGTAAGAAATCTGCTGGTTATGGCACATGCTTCCTTGTTCAGGTTCAGTGGAAAAGCACTTCTCCCAAACATAGGATAATTAATATTTCCTTCAGCTGATTGGCTGACATAGGCCACATGACCAGTGCAGGCCCAATAGTAGTTGCTAAGGGGATGCATCTTAAGCTTAAGCCAAGATCATTAAACTAATCATGCAGAAGGAGGTGGTACCAGGAGTCACCTGGCCTGAACAAAATGGGAATTCTCTTTGGAAGGAGATAAGGAGAAAAGAAGTTGCTGAGGCCACCAACAATAGTGAAACCTTCAATTCAGAAAAATCAGTTAAATATATCAACTACACCTTAATGCTTCATTAAATAAATACAACATAAATTTAGGAATTTGAAGTGTTCACAGAAGAACCATCTACTATTTATCTGATTATTTCTATTTGGAAATAAACCATAATGTAAATGTGGATATGTAATTGGGTGGTGTCCTGATTAACATAACTATCTTAATAACCATTTTTAAAAAACCAGAAGAGTATATCTTGAAGCAGCCTTAATATTTTCATAAATTAACCCAAGAATATATATATATATATATAAAAATATATATATATATATATTTTTTAGTTAATATCGAACAGCAGCCATCTCCAGATGATCCCTGCTGCATCCAATTTCTGCCAAAATGCTTTCTGTTAAACCTCCATCAAACAGACACACGGCGCACAAAAGAAAACCTCATCACCAAGGGAAACTAATCCACCGGTGCGCAATGTAAGCCTGTCAACTTTTTATTATAAGAAGTCATCACTCATTTCAGTGAAGATTAAAAGTATGACTAAATTGAGAAAATCCTCTTAGCCATTTGGAATTTTAATAGAGGAGAAAAGGGGGTGAGTAAAATTTAGACTCTGTGTGTGTGTGTGTGTGTGTGTGTGGCCATCCGTATATAGCATCCGAACCTGTGGCCTTGGTGTTACCAGCACCGCACTCTCCCAAGTGAGCCACAGGCCGGCCCAGCCCAAGAATATTTTTAAATGCCTTTTACAAAAAATGAAACTGTGAAGTGAATGATGCATGTTTATAGCTAGACTTAGATCTGTCACTATGAATGTTCATTTACTGGCATCATTTATCAGCAAATTAGTTGACCAATGTTGACATTACAGCTTTGTATCTTGTGATTTACTTTCTTGTGCCTCAAGAGTACTGTTACAAATGTGAAATGCTGATGAACCACAGGGGGAATTGAAGGCAAAAACACTGAAGAGACTGGGCTTTAAATATGTTTTTGACCAAGGTAAAAAAAAAAAAAAAAGTAGTAATAAATTTACTGTTATATCAGGTTGCAATCGGTTAGTTAAACCTTGAAAAATATTTTAACACTTTTTCCTTCTTGTGAAAATGTTCTCTTTTGAGTAATAGAAAGAAAGGAACTATGCCTAAAGATCTATTCATTTTTCCTTTTTACCAAATCAAGTCTTTTAGTTATTTACCCATTTCAGGAAACCTAGCAAGAAATGTTGCTTTTTGCATCATTGGAAGTGGTTTTGCTTACAGAAGGAATGAAATTTTTTCCTTTTTTCTTTTTTTAAACAGGCATTGCAGCCTCATTTGCTGTCAAGCTTTTTAAAGCATGGATGGCAGAAAAAGATGCCAACTCCGTTACCTCGTCTTTGAGAAAAGCCAACTTAGACAAGAGGCTGCTTGTAAGTGTTTTCTGGTAAAAAGGGTTGTACACTCAATGCTTCTGTGGGGCCTTCGGCAATGCCTGTGATGTAATACTTGACTAAGATGCCCGGGCTTTGTTGAATTGGACCAGTGTTCATTTTATTTCTGTATAATTGGCAGATAGAAACTCATTCTATCTTAATCTTTATTGTGTAAATAAGTGGCATGACAAAATTAAAGAATCATAAATGCAGAGACTTTCAAATCTGGAAGTTTGTCGATGCTGTATTAACATTTTATCAGAATTAAAACTTTCTTTGCAACCAATAACTTTATAGAAATTTAAGAGTTTCCTATGTTAAAAATACCATCAATCCCATATAATTGGATACTTGTGGTATCTTGGGCAGGAGTTAGACTACACTGATCTCAAAATGTGTGTTGAATAGTTTACTAACAAAATAACAGTTTAAACAAGATTCCTCTGGAAATAGCTATTGAAGAAAGCAAACAAGTTAGTTGTAATTAATTTGACGCTTCCATTATCATGATTGCTTGATTTTATTTCTTCATCTTTGTATTTTTCAAAGAAAATCAAGAAAAAATATTTTGTTCTTATTATTTCTGTCTGCTCCTTATAATTTCTTTCTTCTAGAAGCAACAACTATAAAGTGACAAAGATTTATACAAGTAGAACTCCTTTGACAATTTTAGGACAAAATCTGCAATTAAGATACTCCTGCCATCTTCTTTTCAAACAGTCTGTTCTCTATTTTTCTCTTCCAATTTATTCCAGTGTACAAGGGTGTCAGTCCCATGGGACAATCTAAAACTGTCTCTTTCTCCTAAGAAAACCTGAAAATGATTTTAAATATAAATGCTTGCAATTTCCAATCACTTGAAATTCTTTGGTCTCTTGAAGTTTACCTTAAAATTGCCCTGTGTTTTTAAAGTCTGTAGTTATGATAAAGAAAAATGCAAAAGTCTAGATTCTGGTTCATTTCTGCTAATGATGATAATTTTTATTCAGCGTATATTTATTGAGGGCCTGCTGTGTGCCAGGCGTGGTCCTCGAAGCTGTGGAGCCAATAGAGAACAGGATAGAAAAGCTTCCTGCCCTCATGGAACCTACACTCTAAGGGACTTAGGGCAGATGCCAGTACATAGAAGCAAGAGTCATAAAAGATGAGTGAATAGGTTACTGAGGAGGATGGAAGTTCATATGAAGGCAACATTTTACTTGTTCGTAAGCCTGTGGGTTGTCTGTGGATTAGCCATGTCTTGGGTAGGCCTGGCTCAGTTCCACATGCCTTTTCATTCCAGGACCCAGGCTGAAGCAGCAGCTCCCATCTGGTCTTCATGTGGAGAACAGGAACACAGACACTGAACTGAACCCCTCATGTGCATTAAAAACTCAAATTCTATTGGCCAAAAGAAGTCACTGACAAGCCTTGCAATAGGGTGGGAAAATCCAGTCAACTAGTAGGCTACTTCTCCACCCTTGCAGATAGACATAACAAAGAAGAGCTTCTCTTAATACTCTTTTCAAGGAGACGGGGAGGGTGATTGGGAACAGAGATAGCATCTATCACAACTTGCCACAAAAGACTCAGTTATTTTTTTAAAGCATAGTTCCTTAAAGCTATCAATAGCCATAGCTTGGGTAATCCAATTAGGTCACTTCCTTTAAAAAAGTATTTCCTTTTTGAAAACATGTTATTTAACTATTCTTACAAGATTTGTATATCTATATATATTTTGGGAATGAGAAGCATAGGTGGTGGTTTCTACCAAAAACACCGTAGCTGGGTGAGGACAGGGTAATTATCTATACACCAGTATTGTGCCAGCCTGATATTTGCTGAATCAATAAATGAATGAGTAGCTAAGGAGTCGGTTCCATTCTCAAGGAGGAAATTTTTGTTTAATGAACACATGCCACAAAGTTCTCTTTAATTCTGAGCTACTACATTTTAGAAAGATAACATATTATCAGTCTTTAGCAGTCATCCACTAGGAGATGGGTTAGCAGAGACCATCCCCCATCACTGGGAAAGGGAACAGTAATTAGGAAACTGGAGAAGTTGCTATCTTCCTCTATTTATTCAATACTTATATTGATTGTATTATGTGCCAGAGCACATAATACAGGAGCTCTGGAAATTGAAAGGAACCAAACAAATAGACCTCTTTCTTTATAGGGCTTATATTCTATTTTAGGGGAGTGGGCAATAAACTAATTAAATAAATAAAATATATATTATGATAAAGGGGAAAAAGTCCTATGGAGATAACATGAAATAGGCAAGAGCTAAAGAACGTTACACTGTGGGATGCAATTTTCAGTGGTCAGGGAAGGCCTCTGTGATAGGTGATGTTTGTGTAAAGACTTGAAGAAGGTGAGGGAGTGAGCTACATAGATATTGGAAGAAAGAATATTCCAGGCAAAGGGAACAGAAAAGGCAAAGAAAGGCCTCAGGGCGCATGGCGTGTGGAGACAGCAAGAGAAGAGTGGGACAGCGAGAGTAGGAGATCAGCTCAGGACAGTAGCAGGGCCAATTCATCGAGGGACTCTGGCTTTTATTCCAAGTGAGATGGCAAGTTTTTGGAAAATTCTCTGCAGAACTGTACATCAAGTGATTGAGAGTGTTCACAGGGTCAATCTGGCTGTTGCGTAGGAATAGACTTGGGAACAAGGGCAGAAGCAGGGAGACTTTAGGAATGAGATGATGGAGATTTGTACCAAGGTGGGATTTCTCTAACAAATACAAACCGTGTTCCAAGCCAGAAAATGACATGGTATGATTTAGACTGGCTTTGCCTCACTCAGTTTAATCTGT
Source organism: Galeopterus variegatus (assembly GCF_000696425.1). NCBI lineage: Eukaryota > Metazoa > Chordata > Mammalia > Dermoptera > Cynocephalidae > Galeopterus > Galeopterus variegatus. The sequence continues at coordinate 322,230 of NW_007729774.1, read as the reverse complement.
ATAATTATTTTCAATATATTATATAACACTCCTAAGGGCTTTGGATATAGTTCATAAATAAACTATGAGTAATATGCTTGATGGCATATGGCTCTGAACATAACTTCAGATCTTTGCAGTCACACTCTTCCCAAATAGAATATTGAGTGCCAGCAGAGAATCATGGATTAACTACAGACTGTTGAGACTTAGTTTATCATCTAGAAAAATTTCTTTGTTTTGTTTTTTCTTGGCAACTGATCAGTGCAAGGAACCAAACCTTTGACCTTGGTGTTACTAGGCGGTGCTCTAACCAACTGAGCTAACCGGCCAGTCTTCATCTAGAAAAAGTTCTGTGTTACCAAGTTATTATGAGGAAAGTACCAGTACATCTTGATCATGGAAGAAACTCAATAAAATCGTTTCCTGCCCCGCAAATTTCGAAGATCTTAAATGACAGCGAAAATGTCAGTGACAAAATTTCAGTCTGGTTTGAAATGTTTGCTTTAACATGAATGTATGTTTGACAGCTGCTCCCACTAACTCTGTTCTGACATTTTGAAACATATGACTTAACAGGGGGAATTTGGGATGATAATATAGGAATTTGAGTCCTGACATAGAAGCCCTCTGGCTATGTTCCTATATGTGGTGGACAACCCATTCCAGATCTGTCTACAGAGACTTTTATGGGATCCGTGTAGCCATTGGCCATATGTATGCAATCTAACCAAAGTTTGGAACTCTTTTTAGACTCTGCAGCAGTCTGAAAAATGTGAGAGCTTTGAAAATTGCCTTAATTTCATAGTTGGGTGTTGAACTCATACAGGATTAGATCATGACTAAGTGTTACTGAGACTCTGCCAAGCTGTGTAGGGTAAAATGGAAATGAAGTGAAAATATGAGAGCAGCCATGGTGTATTGCTCATTTTTTTACATTTGCATCAGAATTATGTAATAAACTGAAGAGCTGGTAGGGTAAGTTTAGATCTTGTTGTGAACTTAATTGACAACCACCAAAATTAACAGATATGACAAAATTCTCTGTAGCTCCTGAGCTAGTATTTTAAAGTAATAGCATTTTCTCAGAATGTGAATAGAGGTTCTTTCTTAAGATGATAATAGTCGATGTTGTTTTTCTAATATTATTTCCAATCATTTCAGGATTACTAAAACTGGCTTTTGTCTATCAACCCATAGCTATGGAAACAGTGTGATTATCTAATGATTTCAATTTTTCTCTTGTCAGTTGAAAACAATCCAAATATTTTTCAAGTTAGTATCTTATTTGCATTTAATTTAGCAAATTTAGCTCTATATTTACACATACTAGATTAAAGTCAAAGAAAAAAGGAAATAATGCTTCAAAATGAGTGAAGCTAGTTTATCTAAGTTGCTTAGCATTTTGAATCTGCCTAATTTTAAAAGGTGCTTAGCTCAATAAATATACCAGGGATTTATTCTTTTGGAAACCAGTCCTTATTCTTTTCTTCCAAATAGGAGATATTCTAAGTGAAATGAAAATTTGTCCCTTATGCTTGCTGAAATTTGATTAGCTTGCCATATAATAGTTTCTCTTTTTTTTCGTTTTCAGGAACTCTTTCCAGTTAACAGACAGAGCGTGGATCATTTTGCTAAATACTTCACTGACGCAGGTCTGAAAGAGCTTTCTGACTTCCTCCGAGTGCAGCAATCCCTGGGCACTAGAAAGGAACTGCAGAAGGAGCTCCAAGAGCGTCTTTCTCAGGAATGCCCAATCAAGGAGGTGGGAGACCATGGGCAGACATCACTGGGAAATATACAAATGAGAGGGATTATGTAGGCTGTGTGGCTCAAGCTTTGTCTCCCTATGATTATTGCAATAAGCTTTATTCACTTGTTTTTACCATTTAAATTAGCTCAGTTTCAAAGTATTAAATTCAAAATCCTTCATTTTATTATACTCCAGAATGTTCCAGAAATTAATGGTTATGGCTTATTTTACAGGTTGCTATGATTATCAAAGTATTTCATCTGTCAAATAGATTTGATCGTCTACTTTCAGTATACCCCATTATATGGTGGTTTTTCTATTTTGTTATGGACTATCTATCTGATTAAGCATTAGATTAGTGTTTGGAACTCACACTGGGTATTTTGTGAGGCACTGGGTATGAATATGTAGGCTTTTTAGCTGAAGAAGGAAAGTTTAAATTATTATCATGGAAATTTAAATTCATATCAGTTGGATCAGTGGCTTGCTTGATTCCACTCAAAATAATTGTGTATTCTCATAATGTAAGAACTACATTTTTTATAACTGTATATACATAGTTTGTATAGCTATGGTTCATATAGCTAGGAGTATATCCTTTTCTTTAATGTTCCTGGAGAAAACTTCCTAATCAAAATTTTAAAAACTTTTACATGACAATCTAAAAATTAAATGAACAGTCTTTCCTTTTTTTGCTTATTCCCAAATCTCTGTCCCTCACCACCTCCTACCATGCTCTAAACCCTGCACGGTATCTCACATGGTTTAAGGCTGGAGAATTTCAGACTGATAGTATCCAGCAAATGGAGGTGTTGGAGCAAAAAAATACCCTTAATCTCATGGCATTAAGGTTAGCAATACATTCAGTAATATATCTCCAAGCAAGAACTTGTACATGATTTCTCATGGGGAAAAAAAAGCAAAAACAAAAAACACTGTGATGCTCTTAGATGCAAGGATGTTACCCTTCTTTGAAATGTCCTCCAGCCAGCTTGAAGACTGGGACCACCCAACTCTGTCTGCTCTCAAAGGCTGCTCAGCACACTGCTGACATTCCTGCAGTCCAGGCCAGAAATATGGAAAGCAATGTTTTCACTAAAAAAGGAAAAGAGAGGGGGGAAAAAAAAAAGGTTATACTATTCATGAAGTAGTATACTTGAGATATATTATGATTTTTAATCATTCCTGAGGCCTAAACCTCTAGCTGTGATTTTATTTCAAAAGGAAAAAGCATTTTAAATAAGTTTGATATAAAATACATTATGTTGAGCAGACCTGTCAGAGTTTAGAATAAATTTGCATATTCATACGTAATTCTAAGGGGAAAATAAGCCGCTGAGTATTGCTGAATTGATATGTACCAAATAAAACGAATTCTGTTTGCATTTTATAATTTATTTACAAATTAACTTTTCATTGAGATGGAATATGAGAACCATCAAAAGTAATAATTGAAAGATAAATTGTGGAGTATGGACTTGTACATACAAAAGACATTATTCACCCAGAGGTTTAAAGTTGAGGGATGGAGGTAAAAATTCACAGCTCTGTTTCAAATCCCAAGAAAGTCAGACTGGCTTGGGCATCCCTCTGGATACTCTCCTGGACCCAAAAATGTGATTACATTTGCTCCATGTGAAAGAACAACTCTTAGGAGACAAAGATTCTCTCTTATTCCATGTTATCCAGCAGCTCCCGGCCAGGGCTAAGCCCATTAATTTTTTGGACTAAAAATAATCATATGTTTTTCCTCCTTGTAATCTGAGAATACGTAGCAGGAAAGTGGAACTGAGCAGAATATTTCTTTTTTTTTTTTTTTTCCCTTTTTTTGGTCTTTTTTCCCCCCCCCTAACGGGATCGCAACCCTCAGTGTCGCGCCCGTACCGGGGACCAGCAACGGGATCGCAACCCTCAGTGTCGCGCCCGTACCGGGGACCAGCAACGGGATCGCAACCCTCAGTGTCGCGCCCGTACCGGGGACCAGCAACGGGATCGCAACCCTCAGTGTCGCGCCCGTACCGGGGACCAGCAACGGGATCGCAACCCTCAGTGTCGCGCCCGTACCGGGGACCAGCAACGGGATCGCAACCCTCAGTGTCGCGCCCGTACCGGGGACCAGCAACGGGATCGCAACCCTCAGTGTCGCGCCCGTACCGGGGACCAGCAACGGGATCGCAACCCTCAGTGTCGCGCCCGTACCGGGGACCAGCAACGGGATCGCAACCCTCAGTGTCGCGCCCGTACCGGGGACCAGCAACGGGATCGCACCCCTCGGTGTTGCGCCGGCACCTCGCTCAGCCAGTGAGCGGGAACCGGTCTCCACATGGGATCCAAACCCTCGGCGGGAGCGCTGCCACACTCCCAAGCGGCACACTCTCCAGTGCGCCACCAGGCCGGCCCGAGCAGAATATTTCTTATCTGCCCCAAGCCTTTTACTGACCAGTCAGTGGAAGGGGAATTTTCCATCCACCTGTTCCTTTATGGCGTGACCCCCTTTCCGTGAAATGTAGGTGGTGCTTTATGTCAAAGAAGAAATGAAGAGGAATGATCTTCCAGAAACAGCAGTGATTGGGCTTCTGTGGACCTGCATTATGAATGCTGTTGAGTGGAACAAGAAGGAAGAACTTGTTGCAGAGCAAGCTCTTAAGCACCTGAAGGTACAGGGTCTTAACTTTACCTGTCTCAGTTTCAGGACAACTGCTGCTCTTAAGAGTACAACAAATAGTTTCCAAGAGTAATTCCCCCAGACTCAGGCTAAACACATACTTCCTATTTTTTTTTTTCTCTTCGATTTGCCACTGTCTAAAATGTTTCAGATGTAAGAACTTATGAAATACCTCTGGGTAAGTTCATTTTAAAAACAATGTCAGAAAGCCCACAAAATCACCACATACAGTCTTTAAAGAGAGATTTGTTCTAACTATTGGCTTTCTTTCTGTTCTATATGTCAAAAACACTTGCTGAATATTTTTAAGTAAACCAAGAATTGATATTAGAATTTGAAAAGTACCAAAGTGATGGGAGAAATCAACAGATTGTATTTTTGTGCATGGATACATATGTTTTTGCTTTTATTAATTGGCTTCTCCCTACAAAACTGTATTAAGACAAGTGGAAGACTTAGATCCTGCCTTCAGTTTATACTTGGACTGGGAAGTCAAAGACAGACATGTAAACTGTGTAGATTAAGTTGATCAGGAAGAGGTAAGTGTTGATTTGAGTAGATCTTAGAAAAAGCAATCAGTGACTAAAAGCCAAGGACATTTGAGGGGTCTGGGGAGGGAGAATTCTGCTTTAGTAGTGACTGAGCCACACTCCATTGACGCAATGGATACTGTATGAGGATGTGACCTCCTCCTCACAATATCCACTAGACGTCGTAGGAACAGCAGTTATCTTTGATATAGGCAGAATTGCATACTTGGTCTCTTCTTTTAGTGGATATAGCGAGAGAAATCTGATAAGATGCTGGGATAAAACGAATTCATTTTAGTTGGACACAATGTGATAAGAAGATGATAATCCTAAAAGTGAATGTTTTCTAAGCAAATCTCCAGATCACTGTTATGAGTCCGTCAGTGTTGTTTCTGTCCCAATACACAAGTAATGGTTTTCACCTCCTCTTCTGTTCTAGCAATATGCTCCCCTCCTGGCTGTGTTCAGCTCCCAAGGCCAGTCAGAGCTGATCCTCCTCCAGAAGGTTCAGGAATACTGTTACGACAATATCCACTTTATGAAAGCCTTTCAGAAGATCGTGGTTCTCTTTTATAAAGGTATCCATCCATGTTGTCCCATCCTGTTTCTATGTTTTGTTCAAGCTCTTTGAGGGGCAGAGCAGGGCGTGAAGCAGAGGCATGGGCCTCTGTTTATGGACGACAGCAAAGATGCTAATTTTTGAAAGTTTTAGGGAGGCAACCAGATCATGGAGAGAGAAGGCGCACAGGCTTCTGTGCACTTCTCATGGGTGGAAGTTGCCAGAAGACTGATGAAGAACTGGTTATTGTTTCTTAGGGATGGTGAAGGAATGTAATTATATAAAATAATTGAGTCTGCTTTTGAATTGTAAGTATTAGGTCTGATAACAATGAGTATCAAAAGGCTATATATATACATAATGTTCAGAACCTTTTAGGTGCCATAAAGCTTACTTCAAAATTACTGAAATAATTGGCCTTCTCAGTTGGAATTTTAGTTATTTGGCCTAGCCATTCTCCTATTTTCCAAGGAAATGGCTATTTTTAGGCTTTAACATTTACTGTCTTTTCATTGTATTTGTAAGGATTAGGTTGCCATGACAACTGGCATTAAAAAAATGAATGCTAATGGTTTTAACTGATCCCAATTGCTATACCTACAGTATATAAAAAATGTTCCTGGACAATTCTTTGGTCTAGATTTATGTAGTTTTATGAGGGGAGAGGGGAAGGAGCTCGTATGTTTTGAACATTATAAAATGTTTGTTAGAAGTTACTGTAATCATAAATGGCATTTTCAGAAAAATTGAAGTATAAATTAATACCAGCCAAATGTTCATTTTTCTTTTGATGTATTCTTAAATTTTTCTATTTTGAGTGATAACTTGGGAATTTGGAATATAAAAATTTTACATTATTAATAGCTATTTTTTAAATGTTTAATAGCGTTTCACAATGAATTTTTTTTTTTTTTTGTCTTTTTTCGTGACCGGTAAGGGGATTGCAACCCTTGGTGTAGTGTCACCCACACCGCACCCAGTCAGTGAGCACACCGGCACCGGCCAGTCCTATATAGGATCCGAACCCGGGGCGGGAGCGTCGCTGCACTCCCAGCACCGCACTCTCCCGAGTGCGCCACGGGGCCAGCCCTCACAATGAATTTTAATTGGCCATCCAGATTGTTCAAATGCATACATCTTGCCCACAGTGTTTGGGTGATATTTTCCGGGATCGCAAGCCTTGGTGTTGCTCCCGCACCTCACTCAGCCAGTGAGCGGCCGGTCTGTATGTGGGATCCGAACCCTCGGCGGGAGCACCACCGCGCTTCCCAAGCGGCGCACTGTAGCAGTGCGCCACCAGGCTGGCCCAGAATTTGCATTTTAACAGGCTTCCAAGTGATGCTGTGACTGTGGTACCAGGACCACTGATGTGAAGGGTATTGAATTTGAGAAGCAACAAATTCCGTGAACTACAGTAAAATGTTCAAGATTATATGAGGGTACTTCAAAAACTCTGAAAAAATAGAAATAAAAGATAATACAAATCTTTCCATGATCTTTTTAAAGACCCCCTCATACTTATAAATTCCATGTATACATACATATTTTACAAGTATTGAATAGTGTTCTGTCTGCCTCTCTCATCTAGTGATGTGGATTCCTTTTGTTGTAAGGAACATTTTGTTTTAAAGCAGGTTTTTAAAAATGTAATGAAAACCATTGCTCCTTTTTCATTTTTATCTTTCTCTTTTATACAATACACATACTGTATTAGTCAAAAAAATACCTGGAACTGGGTACTTTGTAAGAAAACAAAATTTATTGCTTATGGTTTTAGAGACTGGGAAGTCCGAAGTCTAGGGAACACATCTGGCAAGGGTCTTCTTTGGTGGTGGCTTTACAGCAATGCAGGGGGGGTCTCACATGGCAGAAAGTGGCAGAGCAGAGAGAGAGAGAGAGAGACACTCACTTGCTCTCCTTTTAAAGCCCTCAGGACCATGTACCTGATCACCATTATTAATCCATTCACTACTGCGCAGTCCTACAATCTAATCACCTCTTCAGGCCCCATCTTTCAGTTACCATAATAGGATTTCCCACCCTCAACAGTTACAGTGGGAATTAAGCTTCTAATATATGAACTTTGGGGGACACAATTCAATCAATCCACAGCATATACACACACTCTTTCCCCATTTCCAGAACTTGAAGAAAACAAAAATTGGGAGATATGATTACCCATGTTCCCTTTGACAAACATCATTACTTAATTGAATGCCATTATTGAAAGATTTTTAAATCTTCTGTATAAATAACTGGAATAAAAGTGTATAAGCTATAAATAATGCTTTTCATCAGTGAAGGAAAAAAGTGGTGGTTATCTAGAGAAGATTCACTTTTTGTTTTAAAGTCTGGATTTATATTTCTAAGGCAATAAGAAAAAATAGTAAATCATCACTAACATTCAAACATCACATTATTCGCTTTTTAAAATAATTTCTTTCCTCCTGAAGATGAGTGCTATAGTCTCAGCCTGTTGTCTAAAAGATATAAAACTATTTTCTCAAATACTGTTAATATCTCTGTCATGGGCTTTCTCGTTTATGGAAATTTCTTAGGTTAAATTCTATCCCCCGTGCAAATTTTTCTAAAAGGAGTTTCTTATTCTCATTCTAAAAAAAGATTGTGCCCTTCTCAGTGTTCATTCTCAGTGTTCTTAGAGTAAATGATTTTTCACTTGTGTCCCTATTTGACATCCCTAATAAGAAATTCTGAATTTCCTAAATTCCGAATTACATAGTTTTAGACTTAACTGCCTAAATAACTAACATTATGTAAAGCTTAGCAATTCTCAAACCACTTTTACAATATTGTCTCTTTGATCCACATGAACACCCAAATTTTAAATTAAAACTCTATAAATTGAGAAATATTTTTCGCATCAAGTTTATCCATTATACGTTTATCGAATGCATACCATACAGTAGGTCTTACATTAAATGCTGGAAAAGAGATGTACAAAATAGTCCCTGACTTCCTCAATTTCAGGGTATAACAGAAAACAAAGAATTAGTTACCATGCCAATTGCTAAAATAAGCCTCCCACAGAGGGTATAAGAAGTTGTAGGATGACAGAAGAAGAGAAAGTAGTTTCTTCCTTTTTAGATTAGATTTTTCACTAAACAGAAGTTGAATTTCTTCTTAAAATTTTTGGTGCTTGTGCTTTGCCTCATTAAGTTGCCCTGCCTAGTTGCTTCGTTCCTTTTAATTATTAATTCCCTGGTACTAAAAATTTGGTCTTGCAGCAAGTATTTATTACTAAATTGGGTTCTTAACATCTAAGAAAGCAACTTTGCACTGTTTATCTGACTTTCAGTGGGTAATTCATTTGATAGGTTTTACCTATCATTCCGTGTTCTCTTCACAAGCTCTGTCACTGACAAGCATTTTAGTAGTTGCATGGCCTCTTTCAGCCTCTGTGGGGCAATAAAACGCAGGAATGAGCTCTCAACCTTTAGAAGGAAACCTCAGACAAATAGTACCACAGTCTAAATCCACTTTCCAGCATGTACTTTGTATCATCTCCAGTTCATTAAAGTGTGGAAGAGAAAACCAGAATTTCCCTTGACATATTTGTCACTTTTTTTAAATTCCATTTTTTGTTTTACAACATTAATAATAATTGTTCGATAGTGCATGCATATAATTTATAAATTTGAAAATATACATATGTTGGGTGTACATGCTCAAAGTTGTCTTACTGATAGGAAAGTATGATCAAAACAGTTTGGAAGTTACTGATCTAAATCACAAGTGTCTTAAAGATAATTTACAGATTATATAAAAGGAACTTTTAAAATCCCTAATTTAGTGTTCTTGAAAAATCTTTGCAAAGCAGTCTTGTACAACCACAGGTCACTTTCCTCAGGCCATAACTGCCTTCTCTTTGACTCTATGAAGACTGGGCTTTAATGGCTCGTGGAAATTTCTTTCATCACTCTGAGTGGAGAGTGGAAAGCTGGAAACAGAAGCAGCTAAAAGAGTGGATGATATTTTAACTGCAAATACATCATTAAAGTGATTTCTCAACATTACATAGATTTATCACATTTGAATGGATTGGGCACACATTGGGGACAATAACAAATGTTTTTATTCTGTTTGCCATCTTATTTTCCACTCAGAAATCCCAAAAGACAACTCACTAGAACACTGGCAGAGTATGTAGGCTGCTATTTTCATATTCTTCTTCCTATTCTTAACATTACATATTCTCAATTAATGGTAATGAGGGTATCAAGGCACATTTGTAGGATTTAGAGTTTTAGATGATAGATTGTTAACACTTTTTGTTAAAAAACTGTAGAAATAGGAGTATGTCTCTGTTTTTCTGTTAATGTAGTACAGGGAAAATATTACTCTTGTGATTTAGAATATTATGCTGTAGGAAAATAAATTAATGATTTAGTGATGGAGTGAGTGTAGCATTTTAGGTTATATGTGTATTAACCCCATGACATACCCAAGAAGCTCATCTTTATATCAAATTGTTATCATTATTGCATCCTATCTACTTTTTTTCTTCTTTGCCATTTTCTTCTAAAAAAGAAAACCCCCTTAAAAGACAAGTCGTTTGAGGTTACTCCTTAATCAAAATATTGTTGAAATTGGCAGAACACAGTGTTTTGAAATGCTGGAATTGCTGATTCATTTGCAAAATTACAAAATAACCCTGCTTCCTACCAGCAAATTAGTGCTATGAGACTTCCAAGTCCCAATAGTGACCTATAGGCTTGCATTATATCCTGCCTGATGAGATGTATATCGTCATTTTCACCAAAGCATTTATTAAGCTAGCTGTCAAAATATGGCTGTGTGCGGGCCGGCCCGGTGGCGCACTGCTGCAGTGCGCCGCTTGGGAGTGCGGCGGCGCTCCCGCCGAGGGTTGGGATCCCACATACAGACCGGTTCCCGCTCACTGGCTGAGCGAAGTGTGGGCGCAGCACTGAGGTTTGCGATCCCGTTGCGGGTCCCGGTCTGGTACGGGCGCGACACTGACCCGCTCACTGGCTGAGCGAAGTGCGGGCGCAGCACTGAGGTTTGCGATCCCGTTGCGGGTCCCGGTCTGGTACGGGCGCGACACTGGGGGTTGCGATCCGTTGCTGGACACGAAAAAAGACCAAAAAAAGGAAAAAAATATATATATATATGGCTGTATGCTACACGGAAAAGAGTTCAGTTCTTCTCTTCTGATAAGTTTCAGATGTGGATATTTTTTTTATAGTAGAGGTATATACTGTTAAAAGAGATTGCTTTCTATTAAAGACATGAAGTGAAAAAATATATATGGCTGTATGCTACACGGAAAAGAGTTCAGTTCTTCTCTTCTGATAAGTTTCAGATGTGGATATTTTTTTATAGTAGAGGTATATACTGTTAAAAGAGATTGCTTTCTATTAAAGACATGAAGTGGTTTTAAAACATGACATTTATGTAGTAACTTTGAAATCTTTGATTTGAAATTGCAGCTGATGTTCTGAGTGAAGAAGCAATATTAAAATGGTATAAAGAAGCACATGTTGCCAAAGGCAAAAGTGTTTTTCTTGACCAGATGAAGAAATTTGTTGAGTGGTTACAAAATGCAGAGGAAGGTATGATTCCATTTAACACTTTGGTGGTCAGTGAACAAATACTTGGTCATTATAGTTCAAAATAGCTGCTTCTTCCACAGATTTTTCTTGCGTTCCTAAAACGAAAGTTCTTGAAGTATCTTCCATATCAAATATTTTGCTTACATCTCAGCCCTCCTTTCTGAAACCAAGGCAATAAAAATATCTACATGGAAAAAAAGAAAGAAAAGAAACTCAAATTATCCACACTAATGGAGGACAATAAAGAAGAAATAATCAATAGATGTGAAAGAAAAAAATACATTTGGCTTAATCACACATTATGGGATTATACAGACTTTTATAGCACCTTTAACAGTTGACTGGTGTTTAAAATGGGAACACAAGGTGGAAGACAGAATAATAACGAACGAGCGTGAATCCAGCTAAGAATGAAAAGTCTATTTTAGGTGGTCCAAAGAATCAAAGAAATTGATGTTCTTCAGTAATACATATGGGCATGTTACATTTGTAGAAAGGCAAAATTCACTTGAAAGCAAACAGGAGCAAGAGTTTGCTGTGTGCCCCGATACACAACAGTTTAGCCTGATAAATGAATGCCCTGGATGACAGTGTCTAGGGGTGGTGGCAGGATTGGGGGGAGGGGATTAGAACTCTTCCATGACCTTCTTTAAAGGAGTCTGGGGGGAAAGCTAACTTCTCTCTTTCTTCTCTCCTAGAATCTGAATCGGAAGGTGAAGAAAATTAAATGACTCAACAAGCACAATACCGAGGTTACCACACCACACTTTGATTGGGAATGCTGAACCATTTGGGAAGAGAAACTTGGCTTCTGTTTTCACAAAGAAAAAAAAAATAGGATAGGCTTCCCTTGTGCAGACAGGGAAATGGTTTTGGCTTTTGTTTTGTTTTTAAATGGAGCCCTGAGGCGTCAGCTGTTATACTTGGGACTCTACCTCTCACTATATGCTAACTTAAAGCCATTCAACAAGGAGTCAGTAGGAATCTGAAATTAAATACTCAACAGACTCCTCTTTTTTAGCCGTATTTTTCAGGTACTGTTTGGTGAACGCCCCACTGGTGTCCATTATGGGGACACTTTGGTAGTTGTGTTTCTGCTCGTGTCTGTGATTTGACAAACCAGTTTTTTTAAATAAATCGCTTTTTAAAAATCTGGGTTTACATTCTCAGAGCTTTGATTTCTTTACTGTACATGACTTTTAACACAGATGGCATATCAGTGTTATACTTTTTTATTTGCATCGAAAATGTCGAATGATTACATATCTCATCATTACTCTGTTCTTTTTATTATTGTAAGTAATAAATATCAGTTGTCATTGTAGTGAAATAGAAATTAATCTCAAAATACATGCACATTAGCATTCATACCATGAAGTAATATTATTAATTACTATTGTTAAACATGTAAATATATAGTTCCATGCTTCTCATATTTTCCTCGGTTCTATTTCCTCCCTATTTAGAGGGGAGATAAAGCATTTTATTTATAACTAGGTGATCTGAGTCTTTAAATTACCCTGTTCTCAATAATGTTGACCTAAAAGAAACTGAGGTTGGACATACAAAGCATAAGATGTTTTTGAGCCAATATGACAATTGTAACCCAGGGAAACGCTTAGGTCAGGTCACCCTGAGAAATGTGCTCAGAAGATAGCCAGCAGAGCTTAGCATTTTATAATCACAAGAAAAGGGAAGAATCAAAAGAGAGAGGGGGCAGCCCCACCTAATCACTTCATCAGTTTTTCTATTGTACATGATGTGTAGATTTGGGATTGTTACTAGGTTACATTCTACATGCAGGAATGCAGGGTAAGGGTTACAAGATGCTTTCTAGGTTATTTTATAACTTTCTGGTGCCAACATGCCTGCTTCTAAGTAAAAATGGTCTTATAACATTTTCCAGGGCATGGGGATATAACTACAGACTTATCCCAGATATCCCAAAGCTCTATAATTTAGCTGGCCTGGTCAGAGCAGATTTTTTTGTTATCAATAGTAACAGTGTGAAACATATGATCATTTGGGAAAACTTACAGTTTTGCTACATAAGTCTTTTTTAACTCTTGAAAAACTTAGGGCACTGACCTATTGCTGTTAGGGTAATAGTAATCTCCAAGAAGGCAAACATTTTTATCTAAATAAGGTTGAAATAAGAGGAGGACACAGTGGTAACCAATGTATTCACCACAGTAAGTATATGAAAAACTTCATCATTGTTGGGTCATCACCCTGTAGCAAAACACATTTTCTAGTTTCCTGTTTGTCTTCAGTAAGAAAAAACATTTTCTTATGACTTAAGAACATAACTAAATCTGTAACATGATGGTTTTCTCCCATCTTTTAGATATCAAGCCCTTGTTAAATGCCTTTCTTCCCATGTAGTTAGAACATGGAGTTCTCTGTCGCAACAATGGACAGAGAAATATCAATTTGAATAGATCTTTTTGAAAAATTATCTATATTTGAGAATGTTATTTTCATTACAAAGGAAATAATGACAAGACAGCTCTGGCCAAGAATGATGGAAAGTCATAGAATGAAGATCTTTAGAATTCCACACCATGCTTTTTTTTTTCGTACTCAGAATGAATTTCTATAGTTCAAACAAAAGTCTTTTCAAAACCAGCACTTCCATTGAAGATATATCTGGAAAACCTATTTTCTAATCTATAACTTTAACAATTATGGAAAACTAATATTTTCTAGGACAGAACATTTTTCCCAAACAGAACTTGAGATAGTGATTTTAATGTAAGTAAACACGGGAGGAAAATGCTCAAACAGCAAGGACTTAGTTAAATTAGTTATATCTTGCTGTGTAACAAATTATCCCAACATCTAGCAGCTTTAAACAACAAACATTTATTATTTTGCAGATTCCATGGGTCAGGCATCAGGAAGCAGTTTAGCTGGGTGAGCGGCTAGCTCGCCTCTCAGGAGGCTGCAGTCAAGCAGTTGGCTTGGGCTACAGTCTTCAGAAGGCAGCAGGATCTGTTTCCAAGCTGACTTGAGTTTGCTAGCAGATCTCAGTTCCTTGGTGACTTGTTAGCCAGAGCTTCCACTTAGGCTCCCTGAATGTCATGACATAATAGTTAACTTTCCCCAGACAGTGATCTGAGAGAGAGGGAGCCCCAAGAGGAAGCCATATTTAATAACCTAATATTGGGAGTGACATAGCATCACTTCAGCCATATTTTATTGGTCTCAGATACCAACCCTATACAATGTACAAGGGAAGTACATGAGGATGTCAATTCCAGGATGTAGGGATAATTCAGAGCCATCTTGGAAACTGGCTCCCACAGTAGTATATATACACATACAAAAATAATTTCTATATAGTTTAAAATCTTCACTTAATGTTAAAACAGTGAAAGCGCTAAAAGAAAATGTAGAAGAATATAATCCTGGCACGGGGAAAGTATGACACAAAAGCCACCCCCTCAAAAAAAAAAAAAAATACAACTGATTATAAAAACTTCAAAATTTTCTATAATGAATTGTACATAAAATGTTAAAAAAAAATTTTATACTTAGTATAGAAAGGTACATGAATGATAAAAACCAAATACATGTGGGTTCAGCAGAACTTCAGATTGATCAGTAGAGCTTCAGCAACAGATCGATAAAAAATGTAATACATTATTGTACTGTCAACTCTTTGTTACTTATAATAAATTAATAAAAAAGGAAATAAACAATTCAATTGAAAAATACAAAGAGTATAAAGTCTATTCAAATGGGCAATTAACGTGAGAAGATGTTCAACCATACTATTAATCGGAGATGTGCAAATTAAAACAATAAAATGAAATTTTTTACTCATTAGGTTGAAAAAAATTACTGAAAAAATTTCCAACTCGATGTTGGAAAGATGGATTCTTTGCACACATGGCTTTAGAGTTAAAATTTGGCAACAAATATTAACGTTGAAAAATTGCATATCTACTGACCCAGTGCTTCCATTTGTAGAAATCATTCCACAGGTGTACTTGAAGACGTATGTGCAACAATCACTGCATTAGTGATAAAATTGGCTAATCTAAAATGTCTATGAGAAGGGAACTAGTTAAATAAATTATGATAAATCCATATCAGGGAATCAGATAGACTCAAAAAGATGTTCATAATACAATCTTCTGGTATCCACGGAGGGTATCCTCCCCCCATACCAAAATCTGCAGATGCTGAAGTCCCTGATATAAAATGGCATAATATTCACATATAACCTACGCACATTCTCCCGTATACTTTAATCAGTTCTACATTATTTATAATACCTAACACAATGTAAACAATATGCAAATAGTTGTTATACTGTATTGTTTAGGGAATAATGACAAGAAAAAAGTCTGCACACATTCAGTACAGACACAATTCTCCCCCTCTCCCCCAAGACTACTTTTGATCAGCATTGGTTGATTCAATCCACAGATGTGGATGGAAGGCCCACTGTATATCATCAAGAGAAAAATGCAAGTTAAAAAGAATGTATTTCTTCCATTAGAAAAAAGCTATGTGTGTATAGAATATACCTGCACAAACACAAAGAAAAGGAATAATATTCTCTAATATTTATAAATAATGGTAATTTTTGAGTAAGTCGGGCACAGGTGGGAAGGAAAAAAGGAGAATTTTTTTCTTTTTATTCTTTGTACTTATTTGAATTTATTCAGAAAGCACATCCAATATTTTTATAATTTAAAACATTAATACATATTTATTTAGAAAAATATTTTAAAGTTTTTGGAAGAAATACACAGTATTCGGCCACAGAGATGAGCACTTCTAATGTTCTTATATTTTTACCAATATGGTTTTGGGCTGATCTGAAGGTAATGGGTATCAGAATTTACTAACATTCTTGCTACTAAAGTTGATATACAACCCCGCACTTCTAAATTTGACTGGCTTAAAGAAACAAAAAAATATATATTGTTTTGCTTAATTTGTTAAAAAAATAAAGTCCATTCCATACCAGTTTTATATCCTGCTCTATAACAGTATTCCGTAACATCTTACCATATTTATAATTATTCTTCAAAAACATTATTTTTATACATATATAATTGTTCTTGGTATGAATGGGGCATAAGTTAATTATTTCTAATGTTCTGTACAAGGTATTTTACAACATTTTGCTTTTAAAAATTACCATTTAAAATATTTTTACATAAATATTTGTTCATTTATAGTTATTTAGAAAAAAACAAATGGAATTTGGATCAAAAGGTTTGAACACATTTTTTAAATATCATTTTTAACACAATGACTGAATTTGCATTTATACATTTGAATGCATTTTATTTCCTTTTCGGCTTCAAGGCAGTATCTTTTTTCTTTTTAATATATTGCAGCAAGCAATTTAATTTTGAGGTTTTAAGCCCTCAAGAGACATTTAGACAAAGAAGTTTCTCTAAGATACAGGATGCAGTAGAAATGCATTGGGAAAGAAAATATATGGAACACTTCACAAATTTGCATGTCCTCCTTGCATAGGGGCTGTGCTAATCTCTGTATCATCCCAATTTTAGTATATGTGCTGCCGAAGCGAGCCTGGCAATATCATTTTAATAAGAAAATTTAAAAGTATCTGTTAACCTCTAAAACTAGGAAATTTTGGAGTTCAGCAGTTTCCCAATTTGTAAAATTTTGTAGAGGTAGAAGAAAGTAAAAATCTTTTTTTTCAAGCCAAGAAAACAGCAATCATGAAACACATCGCAGATCCTGCATGGCCATAGAATCATTTGATTTGAGCCAACATGTGTCCAATTACTAATTACTAAAATGCCTCCCCAACTCAGGCTGATTCAGTATCTGTGACCTTACCTTCTCTGCATTAATGAAAATTACTTCCTTTCTGTTCTTTGCACTTTAAAAAAATGGTAGAATTTGGGGTCCCTCCTGGTAGATGCCCCTACACTGCTATGGCCCCTCTACTTGTGGAATAGTTGGGAATAAGATGTTTCTTCCACACAAAAACAAACACCTTTCTAGAGCTAGTCTTTGCATATTTAAAATCTCTAAACCTTGGTTTTGTGTATGTTTTAACTATTTTGCTGACATACAACATATAGAAAAATGCATCTAAGTCTACATCTTGAATGGAAATTGAGCTCAACTGTGTAATCAGCAATCAAAGAAACCAAACATGACCCCTCATTTGCCCTCCCACACTCAACCTCCACACCTCAAGGGAAATCATGATCCCTAATACTGACAGCATACACTCATTGTGTCTGTTTCAAATGGATGCATATTTGCTAATGCCTTCTTTTACTCAACTTTGTCTTACTTTGTTTTGTTGTCCTTTGTGTTAGGTACTTTCTGGTATGTGGCTAAGTTAACATGGTTGATCTACCAAAAATAATACCCAGCTCTTTGAGCAAGAACAAATGAAACATGAGAACATCGTTTTTTTAATGAGCCAAAATGTCTCACTATTCTCTTGGCACAGAGAATAATTCCTAGGCACGTATTCGTTTTTCAGAGATAATTTTGGTGCACCCACTTTTCCTCATTCTCGTTATTACAAAAAAGAAAGTCATCCTTGCTTTCACTGAAGAGACAAGTAGCCACATTTTATATCGGTAAGATAGATTTTTAAAAAATAAAATGAAATAAAAATGTATTAAAAATAAAATCGTAGGTGACTGTGTGTATTGCTAAGGGTTAGGGCTCAGAAACCCTTCAAACCTGTTGTACAGACTGGGTCACAAACTCCCCACATGCCTGGCTGGGTCGCCAGACCCACATACATGGGTCCACGACTTAGGTAATTGGGAAAGATCCTGGGAGCCATTGGACTAAGGGTTAGGGCTCAGAAACCCTTCAAACCTGTTGTACAGACTGGGTCACAAACTCCCCACATGCCTGGCTGGGTCACCAGACCCACATACATGGGTCCACGACTTAGGTAATTGGGAAAGATCCTGGGAGCCATTGGAAGATGACACAAGATCAGTCCTCAGCCTCCTCAGCAGCAGCTTACAGCAGCGTTCAGCAGATGCAGCGGCAGCAGCAGTGACATCCTGGAGCATCCCGGGGACCCCAGCAGCAATAGCAGTGGCCTCCCTGTGGCCCCCCTGGGGCATCCTGGGGGCAGGGGGGCCTTGTGGGTCAGAGCCACTTATCCTTTATACTTAAATCCAATAACCCAGTATAGGGAAAATATAGGAAGATGGTCAGGGCCCCTCAGATGTTCAGAATCTTGCCAAGCATTTGATGTAAATATTCACGTTCACCCAGGTGTTCCTTGGCTATTGACTAATGTAATTGCGTATGTGCACCCAGGTGTCCTGGGTTATGGACTTAAGTATAAAGGAATAGCGGCTCTGATCTGTGTCACTCCCCCAACCCCTCTCCTGTCCCCTCCCCTGAAATACCCCAGGGAGGCCAGCAAAGGCTGCTACTGCTGCTGGAGGCTGTTGCTGCAAACTGTTGCTGTCAGTGCTCCCAGGATGCCCCAAGAGGCCACTGCCACTGCTGTTTCTGCTGCTACTGCTGCTGTAAACTGCTGTTGCTACTACTGAGAACTGAGCTCTTGTCATCTGCCAATGGCTCCCAGGATCTTTCCCAATTACCTAGAGCGTGGACCTGTGTGTGAGGGGTCTGGCAACCCAGCCAGGCATGTGGGGGGTCTGTAACCCAGTCTGTACAACAAGTTTGAAGGGTCTGTGGGCCCTAATTCCTAGACCTGACAATACAATTGGAAAACTCAGTGTAACTAAAACAATGAAATGTTTTGGCTTTAGTCATGAATTGCCCTAGCCATACAATTGATGTAGCTATTGCCTCAACCTGACAACTGACGTAGTCTCTAGCTTTACACCTAGGAACTCCTGGGTAGAGTCAAACAACCAAAGAACACCTGGGTGCACGTGTACAGTTACATTAGACAACCAAGGAACACGTGGGTACACGTGCATATTTACATTGAATGCTCAGCAAGATTCTGAACGTCTGAGGGTACCCTGACCATTTACTTTTTATTTTCCCTACACCGTGGCTGCAGGTGTTTGTACTTCCTGTGTTTGGCTTTTGCTGTGGTATACGTGTAGTACAGAGATGAACTTGGAATTGGTTGGCTTGGAGGCACCATTCTGTCATTTAATTAGCTGTTTAACTAATTAGCAAGTCAGTTAAGTCTTGGTATTCACTTTGCTTAATTATGAAATAAGGGCCTGTATAAGATCAGTTCTTAAACTGGGACTGTGAACCACCTAAAGTCATATGCAAAACTCTGTTTTCATGAGATTCTCAGTGGCCTGTGACCTAAGAAAGGTAAAATATAATTGGGCTGATCCTCACACCTCAGCATGCATCAGGATCCCACAAAGGGCTTATTAATATTGAGTGTCTGACTCAGTAGGTTTAAAGATTTCCATTTCTAACAAGTTCCCAGGTGATGCTGACCCTTCTGTGTCAAATGGCTACTAAAGTCCATTCCTGTGTTGACTTTCTGAAGTCTATTATATCTGCAATAAAGGAGATAGATGGTATTTTGCTCAGCTCTGTATTTTTGATTGCCATACAGCCCAGCACATAGCTTGGCAGGAAGTTGGTATTCAGTGAATGTTTGAACGAATAAATGTGTGAATATACATTAAGAATTTCTTTTTTAAGGGTTGATCAAAATTCATCCTAATATGTTTCTATACCTTCTTCTAAAAGTTCAGTATTGGGACCATAGCCTGACTGCTACTTAGTGAGAATTTGGATTAATTCACTAAATAGAAATGCATCATTATTGATTGTGTCATTCTCCAAAACAGAGCCAATAAAATGTGGGCCCATAACTTATTTATAAAATGATTCTGACACTATTTCTTCGTGTTTCCAAACAAAGAAAAAAAAATTCTGTACTGTGAGGATTGCCTAACCCGGGTCTGTAACAACACATTTGTGGGTGATGACACACAATGCTGACCTGGTAAGCCACTCAACCTACCTCCTGCATCCTAGAGCAGGTCTAGGAAAGGTAAAATATCACTGGCTAGGTGACTAGTTCTCAGTCTTTAGTATGCATCAGCATCACCTGGAGGAATTGTTAATTACAGATTGTTGGCAACAGTCCCAGAGTTTCTGACTCAACACACCTGGGGTGGGACCTGAGGATTTGCATTTCTAACACATTCCCAAGTGATGCTGCTACTGCTAGTCCAGTGACTACACATTGAGAACCACTGGGCTAGATGGTTTCTAACCTCTCTTAGTTATAATCACATTGAAGCAAACAAGCCCCATAGAATGGGATCCTGATTTAGATCAGCTCAAAGACCTACTGATTCTCTAATTCCTAACTTAGCTCTCCCGAACTCCTCCTCTGAAATCCCAAAATATTCTTAAGAGGTATGGGAGGGTTGGAAGTATCTCAGTTCAAACAACTTTGACTTCTTACAACAGAGTAAATCCTTTGAATAGACCCTTTCTTAGCATTCTCTTTCCCTTTCAGGAAGAAAACCCCATGGTTTTCTAAGTGTAGTCCCCCAGACCGGTAGCCTCAATATTACATGGGAGCGAGCTAGCTCGAAGTACAACTTGTCAGGATCCACTCCAGATCTGCTAAATCAAACTCTGGGGGAGGGCCTAGCAATCTATTTTAACGAGCTCTCCTGGTGATTCTGATGCATGCTTAGTTTTAAGAACCACTGGCCTACCCTAAACTTCAGGTGTCATAACATCTTGGAACACATCCCTAAAAAGATGTAAGGGTAGGGGAACAATTAGAGCAAAGGCAAGACCAGGCTTTGGCACAAAATAAGGGATTAGTGAGATGGTAGATTTTACTTTTCTTGAAGGCTGGTTAGAGACTGGAAAATATCTCTGGAGGCAAGATGACCTGGCATCAGTCAGCAGTTCTTACCTGATAGAGAGGAGAGAGGAAGTCAGTATCCTGTAGCTATAGGACTCAGATCAAGCTATGAAAATAGCTGGCAGCTGATATGATCTCATTCTCCAGTGCATGGGAACACCTTCTGAAAAGTAATAGTTCTTGTAAAAACTGGGTTTTCTCAATTTTTAAAATCTACTTAAGTAATAAAATGAAAATGTATTCAGTTTTATTCTTTCCAGTATATATACATCAACAAGCACAAGAGCAAGTTTTGTAGTAGGCAACAGCAACTTTTCTAAATACAATGGAATCTAGGAGATGAGTATTTACAGCATATCTCAAAATAAACTTCTAGATAATAGAGAGGAAAACTGAGGCAATAGCATAGTAAAA
The DNA here is from genome assembly GCF_000696425.1 of Galeopterus variegatus. Lineage (NCBI taxonomy): Eukaryota > Metazoa > Chordata > Mammalia > Dermoptera > Cynocephalidae > Galeopterus > Galeopterus variegatus. The sequence continues at coordinate 300,922 of NW_007729774.1, read as the reverse complement.
AGTGAATTTCATGTGTACATGAATGTCAGAGTCTGATAGGAGAGTACCGGGGTAACTAGCCTGTAACAAAAGGTTTAAAAATTCTGATGCAGCATTAGTGCTGAGGATAAAATAAAAAATGAAATATTTGACCATTTCTTTTTTTGCCCGACCTTAAAATTTTTCCAGGAAGTTTAGAAAAGCTGTTCACTTTGTCCATGTGGTCTTTTGTTCAAATCAAAACATGTTTCACATCATAGCATGCACATGTTAAATGGCTTCTGAAATACGAGCAATGACAATGGGCCATGGATTATTTACAATGCACTCTTAATTTCCACACATTTTGTGTTTTCTAGTATATTATTGTTATTGCTTTCTAGTTTAATTTCATTGTGGTCAGAACATACACAGTGTGATTTCAATGCTTTCAAATTTATTGAGACCTGTTTTATAGCCCAGCATATGGCCTATCTTGGGGAATGTACCACGTGTTCTTGAAAACAATGTGTATTCTGCAGTTGTTGGATGGAGTGTTCTTTAAATATCAATGAAATCTTAGTGGTTGATAGTGTTGTTCAGATATTTTGAGCCTTAAATGAATTTTTTATTTTTTGCCTAGTTGTTATATCAATTCCTCAGAAAGGGAGATTGAAATCTCCAGCTATGGTTGTAGACTGTCCATTTCTTGGTTTAATTTGGCCAATTTTGCTTCACGTATCTGGGAGCTCTGTTATAAGGTGCATATGCCATTTGTGATTGCTATGTCCATCTCGTGAACTGGCTGATTTTTCATTATGAAATGTCCCTCTTTACCTCTGGTAATGTTTGTCTTGAAATCTACTTTTTCGGGTATTAGTATAGCCACTCCACCCTTTCGGGCAGACTGTTTGCATGGCATATCTCTTTCATCCAATTACTTTCAACCTAACCATATCTTTATATTTAAAGCATGACTCTTGCACACAGCACATTACTGAGTCTTGCTTTTACAAAAAAAAAAAAAAAAAAAAAAAAAAAAAGTCATTCTGATAATCTCTGCCTTTTCACTGGTGTGTTTGCTCCATTACTGCTATGGTTGGATTTAAATCTACAATTTTATGGCATTTGTTTCCTGGTGTTCCCTCTGTTTTTATTCCTCTGTCCCTCCTTTCCTTTCTTCTTTTTGAATTGATTGAAGGTTTTTAAGAATTTCATTTAAATTTACCTATTGCCTTTTAGCCATACCTCTTTATGTTATCTTTGTAGTGTTTGCCCTAAGGATTACAATATACAACCTAAATTTTCAGTCTAGTTAGAGATAATATTGTAATACATTACATAAAATATAAATACCTTGTAATTGTATGAGTATATGCTCTTCCCCATCCTTTATATAATAGTTGTCATATATATTACCATCATAAACATTATAGACTCCAGAATACAATGTTACTAATTTTTGTTTTAAACAGTTCTATGCATTTAAACAAAAAATTCAGAAAAATGTGTTTTATGTCTATCCATTTATCTACCAGTTCTGGTGCTCTTCTTCCTGAAGACCTGAGTTTCCATCTGGTATCATCTCTTTAACTATAAAACAAAACCAAAAACAAAACCCTATTTTCAGAATTTCTAGTACTGTAGATCAGCTGACAAATTATCTTACCTTACTTTTATTTGAAAGTGTCATTATTTTTCTTTCATTTTTAAGGAATAATTTTCATTCAATGCAGTATTCTGGATTTGCCGTCTTTACCTTTCAGCACTTTAAAGATCCTGTTCCACTGTATTATGGCCTCCATTTTTTCTGATGAGAAGTTAGGGAGCTTTCAAGCCATTGTTCTGGACCTGCCCATAGGCTAAGAGCTTTGTATACCATATGTATTTAAAAGAAGTGGGTAGGAGACTCACCCTTACTCCATGAGTCAACTCTCCACCCCCACCACTGACAGTATCTGCCTGGTTTTTGGTCACTCTCCAGTGCCTTCAAGTAATTGTTTTTCCTATTTTGTTTAGAATTTATAGTTGTTATCTATGTAAAGTTTGGTCTTATAGGAACTACTCAGACATTACTAGAAGCAGGAGTTTAAACAATAAGTTCTTTTAGGGATTTTTATCAACCGGCCCATATTCCTGCTTGCAGAATAGCTACACAATACAATATCCACAAATATTATTATTCATTTATGTATTTATTAGATATAAGGTATTTTTGACTGTGCTACATTTTTCTCATTAAAAATCCTGGACAAGGGCCACCCGTGGCTCACTCAGGAGAGTGTGGTGCTGATAACACCAAGGCCATGGGTTCAGATCCCTATATAGGGATGGCCGGTTAGCTCACTGGGTGAGTGGTGCTGACAACACCAATTCAAGGGTTAAGATCCCCTTACCAATCATCTTTAAAAAAAAAAAAAAAAATCTTGGACAAAATCTGTAGTTTTCACATCTGGAGAGGTAACTTTAGGGTGAGTGGTGCTGACAACACCAATTCAAGGGTTAAGATCCCCTTACCAATCATCTTTAAAAAAAAAAAAAAATCTTGGACAAAATCTGTAGTTTTCACATCTGGAGAGGTAACTTTAGGAACAATATATCATGTTCTTGTTAATAGCTTAAAGTGAGGTTCGATTTGCCCCTTCAAGTTGAGAGAGATCTAGGAGATGACAAAGTACAGCCTGTGTCAGCTATGAACTTGGCACCTAACTCTACAACACCCAAACCATAATTCACATTCTATACCATGCCAAGATCTTCGTCAAAGATATGTATGAAGGTCAGTTAGCTCACCTTCAACTGAATTTCTCACAACTTCAAAGACTCCAGTTCCAGAAACCTTCCTTCACCTTTCAGTTGCCATCTCTATCAGCTATTAATTACTTTGGCAGAAGTAAGAAAAGCCTAATGTTTTATTAAAATCATATTAGGCCCCATCAGATAAGAATCTTGATTAAAACTTAGGGACTGGGAATTTATGCTGTTATGGGGGATGAGGAATTCCTTTAAGTCACAGCTTATCATATCACAAAATTAATATCACACAGTGAATGGGCATCAGAACCACACCATGGGGGGTGGGTGGCTGGAGGCATGGCGGTTATCGAGATTCATCATTTTGTGTGCTTGTAGGCACCTTTAAAATCTATTATATCTTGATATGGTGCAGTTGATAGGAAAAATACAAAGTTACAAATATTGGCATATTTCCTGGTAGTTTTAATGTCACCTCTACTGGCAGCTTGTTCAAAGCACTTAAAGATAATGATGATAAACCACTTTAGAAATAGATTGTGGGTTCCATTACATTCCAGAACTCATTCAACAATTCAATATTTTTTATCTTAGTATAATATCAAGATGTGACGATACCAAAATCTATATTAATTAGATTCTACCAAAGAAACAGAGCCAGGAGGATATAGAAGATATATACATATACACATACATACATACGTGTGCATTTGTGTGTGTATGAAAGAGAGATTTATTGCAAAGAATTGTCTTAAGTGTTGTGGGGGCTAGATAGGCAGATCTGAAGTTCATAGGAAGGGTAGGCTGAAACCCTTTGACAGGAGCTAAGGCTACAGTCCACAGGTGGAATTTCTTTGTCAGAAAAACCTAGTTTTTGCTGCTAAAACCTTTCAGCTGATTGGGTAAGGCCTATGCTTTATGAGGATAATCTCTTTTACTTAAAGTCAACTGATTGTAGATGTTAACCACATCTTAGCCAAGTTGACACACAAAACAAGCCATCATATATATACATATTTAAAAGCAGTAAGTACTAAATAGGACCAATCTTGGAAGAACCAAAAAAATTGTAGCATACAAACCTGTTAGAAATGCAAAAGTATAGCCTAGTAGGACACAAAATAAGATTTGTTCGTTATGGCAAAAGTCGCAATGATGTTGAAATCCTCCCCTGATAAATCGCCCTGCTCCTCCTCCCCACCTCTATTCCTTATCAGGCTCCCAAGAGAGCCATGCACACAAAAATCAAGAGTAAATAGAAATCATGATATTACTATATCCTGTATACACAATATTCTTCACAGGCTATGGGCAAAATTGATTAAGAGCACACTGAATACACTCTGAGCCTATTCCTTCTCCTTATCCTATCTATAGCTTGGTTCTAGCATATAAGGGATATCTATATCTGTAGAGAGAAAGAGGTCAGGCTCCAAGAGGGCCCCTGAGACTACTTATCTACCAAACCATGTGGAGAAAAAAAGAAATGGCTGGCCAGGGGGCAGGTTCTGCTATCTCTACTTGCAACATGGAGTGAAGAAGAGCTTCGACACCGAGATGTTCACTCTCTGGTACATACGATGTCCCTACTTACCAGCAATCATCTCCTCATCCGTGTCATTAAACACAATGACAAAATCAGCAGCGTCTCTTCAGCGAAAGTAGGGAGGAAGTGTAGGGAAAAGGTAGACCAAGTCAGTTTAGCATAGACAGAGGGTGTTTTAAGATTCCCCTCCTCCTATTTATCTTTTAGTAAAAATTTAAACAAACTGAATATGCTTAGGAAGAAATCAGGGAAACTTACAAAAAGACTTTCATGTATATTAAATTCTTATTTATTAGATGGTTTTCTGCATATCTTTTATGGAAGTTCAAATTTCTAACAACCTTATGAAAATACTACCAAAAGATTTCTTTTAGTGCATAATTAAATTTGGCAAGAGTATGGATTTTTTCATTTTTCTAGATTAGAATAAGGTGTATATTCACAGATTGTTTCTATTTAAGGCTAACTTCTAGTGCTCAATAAAAGGAAAATAAGTAGAGATAGGTATAAAAAATTGAGCAATGACAAGATTTTAATTTATCTCTTTTTAAATTCACCATATTAATACATACAGATTTTAATTATTGCCAGGGCAAAGGGGCTTGGAGTGCTGACAAAATTTCTATAGCAGAGTCGGTATACTTTAATAAATAGGCACACTTATCTTTATTATTATGTTTTATATACATGTGTGTTTCTTTAGTCACTGTCCTTATAAAAAAATATGGTAATCATTGATTTGTCCATTAATTCTGTAGTTTACTTTCTGTTCAAATTAGCTTCTTTTTTATTTCAGTTTAGTGGGGGTGAGAGTAGGGGAATCAAGTAACAACAGAAAAAAGCCTCTTGTTTTCTCCAGGATATTATGTCTTTCTAAAGATATTCTTACTTGGTAGGGAAATTAATATCTCTATATAGTTATTAACAACAACAAAATTAATAATAATTTATGTTTATTGAGTAATTTCTATATTCCTAACAACTGTGTTAAACACTGTGCATACCTTATTTTATTTGATCTTCAGAAATAAAATTTGAGGCTAATGCAATTATATTTGATAGAAAAGCTAAGTAACCTACCTAAGTTCATACAGATAATAAATAATGAATCCAATATCATCTTATTTCAGAAACCATGTTCTTAACCATTAGGCAATACTACCTCCTGTAGGGGTACACATACTATTTCACACGGAAGTTATATAGAATAACAAAATTGTATTATTTAATCCCATTCTAAAGTGTGAATATTATGAATTCAGTTTTTCTTCACATCAAAATCATACCTCCCCCCAAAATGTCAAAGATAACCTCTAAAATGGGAAAATATAGGAAAATGGTCAGGGACTTCAGATGTTCAGAATCTTGCTGAGCATTTGCTGTAACTAGGCACATGCGCCCAGGTGTTCCTTTGTTATTGTCTAATGCAATTGAGCATGTTCACCCAGGTGTCCTGAGTCTTAAGTATAAAGGATGAGCAGGTCTGATTCATGGTGCCCCTCCCACCCCTGGGGTGCTCGCAGGGGACCGTGGGGAGGCTGCTACTGCTGATGGAGGCTGTTGCTGTGAGCTCTTGCTGCCTAGGGCCCCCTGGGACCCTCAGAGGCCACCACCACCACTGCTGCAGCTGAGGGCTGAGCTTGTGTTGTCTGTTGACGGCTCCAGCATCTTTCGAGCTCTTGCTGCCTAGGGCCCCCTGGGACCCTCAGAGGCCAACACCACCACTGCTGCAGCTGAGGGCTGAGCTTGTGTTGTCTGTTGACGGCTCCAGCATCTTTCCCCAATTACCTAGCATGGACCTGCATGTGAGGGCTCTGGTGACCAAGCCTGGCATGTGAGGGGTCTGGTGACCCAGTCTGTACAATGGGTTTGAAGGGTCTGAGCCCTAGCCCAGATAATACAAATGGAAAATTAGTATAACTAAAATAATGAAACATTTTGGCTTTAGTTATGATTTTCCTTACCCAACAACTGGCGTAGTCATGTACCTTTAAAGTTATAACACCCTTTTCATTCTTATAATCATCTGGGGGGCTATGTTTATGTTCAAAGTTGGAAGTAATGTGGTTTGGGGCACAAGTACATCAGATTGGGATTCAAAAGATCATGACCTCTCTGTTCTTTTTTATCTTAACTTGGGTTCCTTCTCTTGCAAAATCAGAGTTAGACATGATGACTTCTAAGAGCATGCAACGAAGTGTCTGTGTTTCCATAACTTCATAAATAAGAACTGAGACTTGGAAATGATCCAAAACTGCATTCTGACCTCTTTGAACCTGTACTCTCGGGACACCCTAAAGAATGGTTATAATAGGAAGATTTGAAGACTTGCTAATTTCACAAATCTCAATTTTTTTTACTGCTCAAGGAAACTTATAAAAGCCACTGATAAGGTCCTCTACCAACCTGTAGTTGAAAATAATCATTTAAGTCAAACATTAATGCCTGAAGTTGTTTTAGGTAGAATCCAAAGGTTTGTTTATTTTTCCCCCTTGTGTTAAAAAGTGATTTTCTGTATGCAATGACCAACAAAATTTGAAGCAAAGAGATTATCTCCCCAAGAGCTATTATGATTTGTGCATTAATTTAGTTGTAGGGAAAATATTCTGGTTCTTAAAATCATGTTGAAAATAAAGACTGATTCTAACAGTGAAAGATTTGTGAATAGCCAAAAGAATATAGTAGATGTCTTTGAAGATTGGACTGCAAAAGATGTTAAAAATGTGTGCATTCAGGAAAATTACACAGAACACATGAAAGAGTAAGCCGCTGCTAAGGAAAACAAATGAAGTCCACCTGGGGAGGGCTTGCCAAACAGTGGGGCAAAGGTAACCCATGGAAGTTAGTTGTAGCTGGACAGCCCGCCTGTTAGGAAAATATAGGAAAATGGTCAGGGCCCCTCAGATGTTCAGAATCATGCCGAGCATTTGATGTAAATAGGCAGCTGTGCTGAGGTGTTCCTTGGTTATTGTCTAGTGTAATTACGCATGTGCACCCAGGTGTCCTGGGTTATGGACTTAAGTATAAAGGATGAGTGGCTCTGATCCATGGTGCCTCTTGCCCCTGGGATGCCCCTGGGGGGTGGGAGGGTGCATGGGGAGGCCATTACTACTGCTGGAGGCTTCTACTACTGCTAGTGTCCCCGGGACCCTCTGCAAGGCCACCGCGATCGCAGGACCTGTAAGCTGCTGCCGCTGAGGAAGCTGAGGACTGAGCTCATGTCTTCTGCCAACAACTCCCGGAATCTTTCCCAATTACTTAGTATGGACCTGTGTGTGAGGGGTCTGGTGACCCAGTCTGTACAATGGGTTTGAAGGGTCTGAGCCCTAGCTCTGACAATATAAATGGAAGCTTAATATAACTAAAATAATGAAACATTTTGGCTTTAGTTAATGATTTGTCTTACTTTATACCACCTCTCATATAAATGTGTGTGTGCCATTGTCAATATCAGAGTCCCCTACTGTCATTTCATTCTTGTCCTGGGGCTCTTCTTCCCTCCGATACATTCTTTCAATGGAAAAATGAAGAGGAAAGGGGGACAAAAAGTATGGAGAGTATAGGGATAGAAAAAAAAACTGGTGCTGAGATAATGAAGTTCCTGTTCCCATGGCCTACTCAGTTAAGAGTTAGTCTTAGAACACTACAGGATACTGTTTCAAATAAAAGCAATGGCCCATTTTCCAAGAAACAGTAGTGTAGATAACTCACTTCATATTTGTTTTTAAAAACCTAAGTAATAAATTTGAGTTGTCCAACCCAATAGCCCATTAAGGAATATGGTCAATTAGTATCTCTTTTAGATGCTTTCTTTTTTCTTCCCCTTTATAAACACTGAAAAAGAATTTAACAAGTAAAAAACAGTGCTGAAGGTCTTGGTTTTCCAACTCATTTGGAATCTGTAGAGGTGGTGCTAGCTTCCAGGATTGCAATTCCTGGAGTGAACTAAATTTCATGCCTTGCCCTTTTAAAATTTGATCTCCCACAGACCATCTCTCAGCAGGATTTTAGCAGAAAATGCTGAAGGACACACACAGCAGAATAGCTCTCAGGTCATTATCTCAGAAGATCAATGAGAGATAGGATGAGAAAGCAATCACAGAATCCAGCCCAGAGAATGAAGGGAAATGAAATAATATTCTTAATTCTACTTGGAAGCAGAAGCAAGCTATGGACAACCTGGGCTCTGAACCAAACAGATGAGAGTATAGTCAGAGAAAACATCAAAGATCAATATTTAATTAAGGAAAATAAAAGTATTTCAGTTGGGAAACATTTTTTATATCAATTGGGTCTGATAGTTCCAGACTTAAATAATAAAGATTCAGGGTAAGTAAATTCTACTCAAATTTACAGAAAACCCAAATTAGATTCAGCAGTGACAAACAGTTAAAACTTACTGATTAGAATCACTAATTGGTCTTAGGTATTGGTGTTTCCTTGAATCTTCCTCTAAATTGTCTATATTACTTAAAATTAATTTATTAGTGTTTTTGTGGCAGTGAATAAGCCTTCTAGTCTATATCTTAGTTCAATAAATCCTAGTTATTTATTATAAGACAGTTTAGGCAACACAATTATTCACCTGAGGTTTCAACTACCTTTCAGGTCAGTAAATGGAGGCACTGGCTTGAGCAGCGTTGGCCTTGCAAACACACCTGAAAGCAACACCACAGGCTGAATGTGCAAATCCCGAAAAGGAGATGAGTGAAGGCTGATTACAGACCATTGTTGTATACGTTACCTATAGGCATTGTAACAAATCACCACAAATGTAGTGGCTCAAAAGCACACACATTTATTATTTTACAATAGGCAGAGTTGCGTTCCTTCTTGATGCTGTAGGAAAGAATCTGTGTCTGCAGTGGATTGAATGGTCCCCAAAGTCATTGACACTTAATCCCCACTGTTGAGGGTGACAAATCCTATTATGGTAATTAAAAGGTGGGGCTTTGAAGAGGTGATTAGATTGTGAGGACCATGCCATAGTAAAAGGAATAATGAGTGGATGGTTTAATTACAGTTGTGGGTGTGGTTTTGAAGGCTATAAAAAGAGCACATGAGCAGCTGTCTGATCCACCATTCTTGCCATGTTACACCCTGCATTGCTGTAGAGTCACTTCACTAGAAGTGTTCCCTGGATTTTGGACTTCCCAGCCTCCAAAACTGTAAGCAATAAATATTGTTTCTGTACAAATTACCCAATTTCAGGTATTTTGTTATAATTAACAGAAATGGACTCATACAATGTCCTTTCCTTTTTCAGCTTCTAGAGGCTGCTCTCTTCAAAATTTTAAAAATCATTTGAAAATCTAACAATTTAAATTTATTATACTCCTAGGAAGTTTTGAGAAAGTTTAAATAATACATTTTTTTATTGTGGTAAAAAATTATGTAACATAACATTTACCATCTTAACCATTTCTAAGTGTACAATTAAGTACACTTAGAAATGGTTAAGTATGTAGTGTTAAGTATATGAACACTGCTGAGCAACCAATCTCCAGAAATTTTTCATCTTGCAAAATTAAAACCTTATACTCATTGCAAAGGACTGAATGTTCATGTCTTCTCAAAATTCATTGAAAGTCTAACCTCAATGTGATAATGAGGTGGGGCCTTTGGGAGGTAATTAGGTCATAATGGTGAAACCCTCATCATAGGATTAGTGCCCTTGTAAAAGGGACCCTAGAGAGCTGTCTAGCCCTCTTTCCCCCATGTGAGGTTACCAAGAAAAGATGGCAGACTGCAACCTGGAAGAGGGCCCTCACTAGAACCCGACCATACTGGCACCCTGATCTCAGCCTTCCAGTGTCTGTGAGAAACAAATTTCTGTTTTTTTATAAGCCACCCGGTCTATGGTATTTTGTTATAGCAGCCCAAATTAAGACACCCATTAGACAGTAACTGCATTTCCAACTGCCCCCAGTATTTGTCGTTTTGTAACTGTTTTATTTTACTTAGTGTAATATCCTTAAGGTTCATCCATGTTGTCCCATATGTCAGAATTTCACTACTTTTTAATAAAATTCCATTGTATGTATATATCGCATTTTGTTTATGCATGTATCTGTTGATGGACATTTGGGTTGCTTCTACCCCTTGGCTATGGTGAATAGTGCTGCTATGAATATGAGCAGGCAAGTTTCTTTGAGACCCTGCTACCAATTCTTTTGGACATACACCCAGAAGTGGAATTGCTTGATCATACGGTAACTCTATTTTTAGTTTTTTAAAGAATCACCATAATGTTTTCCACAAGCAGCAGCCCTATTTTACACCCCCACCAACAGTGCACAAGGGTTCCAATTTCTCCCACTTGTAATCTTCTGTTTTCTTTTTTCCCCTGTGATAATAGCCATCCTAATTAGTGTGAGGTAATGTCTCATTATGTTTTTTATTTGCATTTCCCTAATGATTAGTGACTGAGCATTTTTCATACCTTCGACCAAACAATAAATTTAATCTTTTGTTTTAGTCAGTGTCTGCCATCTTCAGAGGGACTAAAACAAACAAAAATTAAAATTAATTTATCAAATATCTCAACTAAATAAGTGTAGAGAAATTTAAACAGTCTTCCCAAATGATGCTCATTTTGTAAGTTTGTAGCATCTATATTACTAAAGAAATAAAACTTAAAACAGAACTAAAACTTTTGAGACACCATGTACATAAAATCAGAGTTCTACCTGGAGCAGTACCTGGCCTGAGTCCCCACTGAGTCGATGGGCTTCACATCCCCTTTTCCCAACGAGCCACAGCTGGGACTACTTGACTGGCTTCTTGGACACCTAGAACGAAACTCCTCCAAGTTATCCCTGGGTTCTTTGTTCATGATGTGCAGTGTCACCTTCTGTAACTGTCCTGCAGTACATGTCCAGAGGGCAGAACACCTCTTGGCACCATTGCTCATTGCTTTAGGGAACCATGGAAATGCCCTCAAACTCCTTTACCTTCAGGAGTCCCCAAGCAGTTGCCCAGACTGGGGACTCCAACACCTTCAGAGCCTGCCTGGTTACCAATGAGCCACAGATGTCCAGTTGCATTAGGTAACTGAGTCTTCTTTTTTTTGTCTGAGATTATGACTTAGCTCTCAAGAATCTATTTGTATTATCAGCCTAATTATTCTCCTGTGAGCTAGTAAAACTTTCAGAGCTTCAAATTTTTCCAAACTGTTAAGTGAGTATTGAGAATACTTCCAGCATCTTCTTGGCTTTTGATTTCATCAAAGACTACGTTAGCAGGAAGTTTTCTCTAAAAGCTAATCAATACAAACCCAAATAAGTAAGGTCATAGCAGTATTTTAATTTACCCTAAGTTACTATATGCCAGTGGGCCCAAATATGTAAAATGTTACTTGTTAGTTCTTTCTATATCATTTGAATACCCTGAGTGGTACATAAATAATTGAGTACTGACTTTTAATTAAGGATCTGTAGTGAAAGCTGCTTTATGCAAAATTAAATGATTTTTAATAGCTAATTCAGAAACCACATTTTAACTCTGGAAGTACCATATCAGGAAACTTGGTAATTTGATTTGGCAGTGTTCTCAGATGACAAGTAGGATTCAGGTTTTTTTGGGGGGGTGGGGGGGTTGTTGTTTTTTAAATAAATGAATGTCACTTAACACAGACCTTGGAATTTTATTTCAATATTTCCAATACTTCTTATGGAAGAAAGATATCAAGTGAGAACTTAAACCGCATAATATATTAAGTAATATTTCATGATAAGGTGAAAAAATAAAATAGCCTATGAATATTTGGGAGCTAAATAATGTTTCATATTCTTATCTAAATTTTACAGATATTAAAGGTTGAATTGTGCTCCTACCCCCAAATTCATGTGTCCTAATCACCAATACCTTAGAATTTGAACTTATTTGGAAATAAGGTCATTTTAGATATAATTAATTAAGATGAGGTGGTAATGGAATATAGTCATAAGTGGTGCCCTTATAAAGAGGAACAATTTGGATACAGACATGCATAGGGGAGAACAACATGTGATGGTGAAGACAGAAATTGGGATGATGCCACAGAAGCCAAGGGACACCAAAGGTTGCCAGTGACCACCAAACTGTGAGAGAGCACCATGGAACGGAGTCTCCCACACAGCTATCAGGAGCAACCAACCCTGCTCACTTGATGTGTTGATTTCAGACTTCCAACCACCCTAACTGTAAGACAATAAATTTCTGTTGTTTTTGTCATCCAGTTGGTAGTACATTGTCACAGCAGCCTTAGCCAAATGTTACAGACTCAATGTGTTTCCCCAAAACTCATATTTTGAAGCCCTACCCCTCAATGTGATGGTATTTGGAGGTGGGGCCTTGGGAGGTAATTAAGTTTAGATGAATTTATGAGGGTGGGGCCCCAATGATGGGGTTAGTGTCCTTATAAGACAATATACCAGAGAGCTTGGTCTCTCTCCACTATGTGAGGACATAGCAAAAAGGCTACTATTAGAAGCCAGGAAGAGAGCCCTCCCCAAGAATCCAACCATGCTGGTATCCTGATCTTGAACTTTCCAGCCTCTGGAACTGTGAAAAATAAACATGTGTTTAAGTCCCTCAGTCTCTGGTATTTCGTTAGAGCATTGGAGCTGAATAAGACACCAGTGTCTTGCTAGGTGATATGCTAGGAATCCCATGTGGAACTCCAAGTTGAGTATGAGCCACAAACTGCTCTGCTGGTTGTCTGAAGTCAAGCTTACATAAAAATTTCTTTTAAAGTATTTTAGATAATTATGAGAAAATGTCAAATAAGTGAGCATCCTAAAATTGATTACAAATTGCTTTTAGAGACAAATGATTACAACAAATACTATTAAATATGCAGTGTAATACTGTGTTCCAAAATGCTTCAGTAATGGTCATCTTGCCATTCAGACCTAGTTTAAACATTGGCCAAATTAAAATATATAGTCATTAAATAAATAGATAGGCTTTTGTAAATGTGACTAGGCAAATATAATTGTCATTCAATAATTATACTTTATTCTCTATGGCCAAAAAATCAATTTTCTCTTTAGCTTCAAAACAACCCTGTAGGGTAGAACTATTATTAACCTGATTTTCCAGCTGATAAACCTCCTTAGCAAAGCTGTGTTACCCACATTTTTGCAGATAAAAAGTCATGGAAGTTTGACTTCCAGGCATGGGAACTTACATGCTACTCTTAAAAAAAATGCATAACTTCCAAAATTCAAATTCTCATGTTTGTTTAGCAAGTCTATCACTGTCTTAATTAAAAACTTGAAAATGGAAACTTTCCTTGGAATTTATTATTGCCAAAAATGAAGACTGGCTCTTTGAAGTATGAAATTATGTTACAGTATATTTAAACATCTTATCTCAGTGAGTTCTTTTTTTTTTTCCTTAGGTACAGAACTAAAGGAAATTTTTTAAACTAGGTGGAATCTTATTTCTTGTGGGTTCTTAGAGACTCTTACTTAGGATCTGATTCTCAATTTTTCTATCTAGTATTTTGAGAATTCTTTAGGATGAAAGTAAGATGTGTTTTCAAGTACAGATTGCTGTTTATTATCAATGATTCAACAGAACATCAGTGTTGTCTTCATAGAGAAGTCCCTTATCTTCCATTCTGTTTAAGATCTGTTGTCTTTTCCTACCAACTACATTAAAACAAACTCTTTTGCTATTAAAGCCCTCTTCTGGGCTTGACCACAATTATTACTTTTCCACAAATGTTCCCCAAGCCTCCTTTTATTAATATTATTGAAGTGTTTTATTATAAAAGTTAATTAACCTCTTATGGGGTCGCTGTCACAATCAAATGAGATGATGAAAGTTATTTCATTATACAAGCTCTCTCATATGCAAGATTATGCATGCTGCTTAGTACTATGGTTTAAATGTTTATGAACCTATCAAAATTCATGTTGAAACTTAATCCCTGATGCAACAGAATTAAGAGGTGGAGCCTTTAGAGGGTGATTAGGTCATGAGGGCTCTTCCCTCACGAATTAATTAGTGCCTTATAAAAGGGCTTGTGGAGGCAAGTTCTCCCTTCTAATTCTGCCACATGCAGACACAGTGTTCAATCTCTTTAGAGGATGCAACAACAAGGTGCCACCTTGGAAGCAGAGAACAGCCCTCACCAGACAAAAACCTGTGGGCACCTCCATCTTGAAATTCTCGGCCTCCAGAAACATGAGAAATAAATTCTGGGGCCGGCCCGGTGGCGCACTGGAGAGTGCGCCGCTTGAGAGCGCGGCGGCGCTCCCACGGAGGGTTCGGATCCCATGTGGAGACCGGTTCCCGCTCACT
>NW_007729774.1:282480-284775 GCF_000696425.1 Galeopterus variegatus | reverse complement strand
AAAAAGTAAATTGTTTTTTGATTGGTGATTAAATGATTGGATGATTGCCAAAAATAGAGAAAAAGAATAGAGTGCTCTTTGATGGTTTGAATATCTGGCACATATCCTTGGGCCAAGCAAGATTGGCAGAAGCATTTTAGATTTCTGTGAGTAGCCTCTGAAACAAAAATGATTCAACTCATAGAATTAAATAGAAACTTTAATTAAATAGCTAATGTAGTACCAGAGGAACTTCAGAGGCACTCAAGTAGTAAAAGGTAAAGATGGTTCTGGATTGTACATCTGTTCAAAAAGACAGATTTATTGATGTTGCTGGACCAGGGAATGGAATCACAGAGGAGGGTTAGTGATTGGAAATCTCTTGTTTAACTATTCTCAGTGAGTGACTCAGGTGCTATGCCTCCCTGCTGTGGGTTAAATGTGTACCCCAACATCATGTATTAGAAACTTAATCTCTATTATAACAGTGTTAAGAGGGTGGGAAATCTGATTATGGTATTGGAAAGGTGGGGCTTTTAAAAGGTGATTAGATTGCAAGGGCTCTGCACTTGTGAATGGATTGATTGATTCATGGAGTAATGGTTTGATGATTTACTGGGTAGTAATGGGCGTGATTCTGATAGCTTTAAAGGAGAACGAATGAGCAGGTTAGCTCTCTTGCTCAGCCCATTCTCACCATGTGATACCCTGCTTTGCTATAGGGGGTCACCCCACCAAGAACAAGGCCCTCACCAGATGCATTCCCTGAACTTTGGACTTACGAGCCTCCAAAACTGTAAGAATAGATGTCATTCCTTTATAAATTACCCAGTGTCAGGTATTCTGTTATAAGCAACAGAAACAGACTAATATATTCCCCCACTGCTGTGTCCCATGATTTACATCACACCCTACATGTCAAACCTCTGCTTTAGAGTAACACTGCCACAGCAATCAACTGGAACTCCCTGAGCAAGCAAGTACATTCTTTCTTTATATTTATCAATGAAGACAATCTATCAAACATAGACTGGGTAAAAGGGCTCACAGTTTATTAGGAAACCTCAGTGCTACATCTTCCCAGTTAAGACCCTACCTAGAGTTTCCTGCAATCTTGCTTTCTTCATCCTAAGCTCCTCCCCTGTCAGAGAAGCAAAGCTTAGAATCATGAGTGCAGATCAATCTCCCAGAACCAAGCAAATCTCATGGATATTGATACCATGGAAAGAGAAAGCTCCCATTTTAATCATTTGTTCAATAAATATGTACTGTTTGACTACTAGAAGACCTGCATTGTGCTAGATGGTGGGCATCTAACACTAATAAGACAGACCTAATCTGTGACCTTATGGAGCTTAGATTCTACTAGGAAAGAGGGATACATACATTTATCTCATCGCAAGTGTTGAGAATGCTTTGAAGGAAAAGTACAGAATGTTACAGCATTTGTCAAGTAGACCTAATTTAGAATAAGGGTAACATTTAGCTTGAAACTAAAGGGTAAATGGAATTTAGTCAGGCCAAATGGACAGGAAAGTGGTGTGGGGGCCTGAGGGTGGGGATGGGAGAAGGAGAGGAAGGATGTGAGTGGATGGTGTAGGCAGAATGAACAATGATCCTGTATGAAGGTGCTTCAGGAGGCTAGAGATATGAGGAGGTCTAGGGAAAAAAAAGAAACAAGGTCAGTGAAGAGAGTGTGGGGGGGTTGGTGTAGAATTGGGCTGGGCCTAGTAGGTCATATTAAACAACTTGGGTTTTATCCTTAAAACAAACAGAAAGAGGTCTGAAATCTCTTCAGCAATAGTGTGTCATAATAAATTTTGTGTGGAGAATGAATTGTAAAGAAGAGGGGAAGAAGGGAAGCTGGTTCTGAGACGGTCACAGTAACCCAGGTACAATGCAAGGGAGAATTGGGGCACCGTGCAGATAGTGGAGACACAGAGTCGGGGACAGATTAGATATATGTTTCTTGACAGTAAAAGCAACAGGACTTGATGACTGAATGTGAGCATGAAGAGAGGCGTAAGGAAGCATCGTGATCTTTTTCACAAGAGTCTGGTGATAAAGTTTATTTGCAGTAATGGAGGAACCTTCGAGGAGAGGGAGACCACTGAAAAAAATGAAGTTGGGTTTCTGAGAGGTGGGTATAAAAATCAAGAGTTAAGTTTGAAGGAAAACAATGCATGAAGTTATCAGTGTGTAAGTCAGAAGAAAACTGTGGTCATGTAGATAGTACAGCAGACCATCCAGGGCAGAGGTGCTCAATCCTGAGTGATCTTTAAAATCACCTGGAGGGGTGTGTGTGTGTGTGTGTGT
>NW_007729774.1:273919-282342 GCF_000696425.1 Galeopterus variegatus | reverse complement strand
TCTTTTTCACAAGAGTCTGGTGATAAAGTTTATTTGCAGTAATGTAGGAACCTTCGAGGAGAGGGAGACCACTGAAAAAAATGAAGTTGGGTTTCTGAGAGGTGGGTATAAAAATCAAGAGTTAAGTTTGAAGGAAAACAATGCATGAAGTTATCAGTGTGTAAGTCAGAAGAAAACTGTGGTCATGTAGATAGTACAGCAGACCATCCAGGGCAGAGGTGCTCAATCCTGAGTGATCTTTAAAATCACCTGGAGGGGTGTGTGTGTGTGTGTGTGTTCAATATGGATATCCAGGACCCACTCTGAAGCAATTGAATCAAAATTTGTTGAGGAGAGGCCAAGAAATCAGTATTTTTAAAAACTTCCTGCATTAGTCCATTTCTGTTGCTTTTAACAAACACCTGACACTGGGTGTTTATAAAGAAAACAAAATTTATTGCTTGCAGTTTTGGAGGCTGGGAAGTCCAGAGTCCAGGGAATACATCTGGTGATGATCTTCTTGGGGGTGGTTTTACAGCAATGTAGGGGTCTCACAGGGCAGAAACTGGCAGAACAGAGAGAGATTCTCATGTTCTCTCCTTTTAAAGCCCTTAGAACCATGCTACCGACAACCATTATTAATCCATACCTTACAGCATGGTCCTACAATCTAATCATTTCTTCAAGGCCCCACCTTTCAATTACCATAATAGGATGTCCCACTCTCAACAGTTACAGTGGGGATTAAGTTTGGTGGGTGAACATTCAACTCAAGGCTCTTCACCAGGTGATTTTAATAAAAAACCAAGATAAAGAACTACAATCTGTCAAACGACAAAATTACAACGAATTTAGTTAAAAGATCTCAATTGGCTTTACTGCAATTCTAGAATCAGGCAACTCTTCATTCCATTCAATAGAATAAGTGTTCCAATGAGCTGAGCAAATGAGATTGGCTTTATAGACAGAAAAAAGGCTGAAAAAGCAGAAATAAAGAAAAAGTGGAATGATCACTTGAAAGTTACTTTCCTCATAAAGTAGGAAGAGGGAGACGGAAAATATGGAAAAGTAACTGATTGGTTAACATCAGGTTATTTCTTTTGTGCAAGGATTGAAGCAGCAAGAACTTCATTATCATGCCCATTGAAGATTTAAACTGACTTTTTTGGGAAATTGGCAGTTATCTTTCTCTCCTGATTTCTCAGAAGGTCAGACAACAATTTAGTTTGGGTTTGGTGATGTGGAACTTTTAGCATGAGTGACTCCATCTTGATTTTTAGTTTGGTCTGTTGGAGCCTAGTTCAGAAACTTAGTCCAAAACAATGAACTCCTATAATTTTTATTCAACATAGCTAAAATGAGGAAAAAGCTAAATTAGGTTGTTGTTTTTCACTCTACA
Source organism: Galeopterus variegatus (assembly GCF_000696425.1). Taxonomy (NCBI): domain Eukaryota; kingdom Metazoa; phylum Chordata; class Mammalia; order Dermoptera; family Cynocephalidae; genus Galeopterus; species Galeopterus variegatus. Next base: position 280,964 of record NW_007729774.1, on the reverse strand, counting down.
AGTTTCCTCTTGTTCTTGTGAATCTTAGTGCTAACTTATGATTAATGTCACTTCCTCACAGGCCATTTCTTTTGTCTATTTAATCCCTGAACACAGGTTCTTGCTATTTACTATTGCGTAGAAAAGTCTCCTGGGGTCAAACAAGAACAACAAAAATTTATAATAAGAAAAATCAAAAGGGGAGACATCATCCATGAAACAACTTGAAGGCTTAAGTATCTTCTGAATAATTTATGTTCAGAGGCCTCCTTGAAGAGTGTGCAGCTACTGATGACATCACCAAAACAAAAAGAATCAATTGTGTGAAAGAGAACAGTGTTACTGTGGTGCTGTGCAATATCTCTTTTCAAATGTAAACATATCAGATCCTGAGGTATCTCATTTATTCTAAAGAGAGGGTAGACAGCCTCAGAGCTTGGCAAGACTTTACCCCCTCACCTCATCTTTCATTGTCAGTTCAACCAAAAGGATAATTTTCCCTTCACCGAGCTGCTGTGGCCAGGTTTTGAGAGTCGTTCTCTAAAATTGTAAGTATAAATAACTCCGGAGTGTCTTTAATCAGTAAAGAAGCAAGATCTCTTAAGTCTCTTGAAGTCTCTCTCATCTCTATAGAGAGTCACCAGGCTAGCAGCTCAGATACCTCTGGTCTCTTTCCTGTCTCTTTCTCTTTCCTTCCCTCTGTTCTGTGGCTTAGTTCTCTTCCTCTCCTCATGCCCCTCCAGTTCTAGGAAGATGCCGTTTGTTTCTTTCCCTTCAGTGGTGTTAAATTAAGTTGGGCCCAAAGGTTTCTTTAGACCTAGTGAACTATTACCTAACTTGATGTGTAAACAGACTACAATCTACTCTTGTAGCAAGTAGCTGAGTCTCAATCACAGGCAGCCAACTATTCAAACCAGGTCCAAATAAGGCAAATGCTCAGCTGTAACCAATCTAGTTGTTTCTGTCCCTCATTTCCATTTTCAATACATTGTTTTCCTTTTTCTGTCCCTAAATGCTATTCGAACGTGTGGCACCTCTGGAGTCTCTCTAAACCTATTCTAGTTCTGGGGGCTGCCTGATTTGCAAATCGTTCTTTGCTCAATTAAATTCTGTTAAATTTAATTTGAAGTTTTTCTTTTAACAGTGGTTATTTTATGACTTTCTTTTTCTCTTTTCTGTGCCCATCTAGCAGTCCTTTCTCCTGTATCTCTTATTAAACGAATATTTATTAGCTTCTACTTTGTATTAGGCTCTGTGCTAAATTCGGGATATTTAGCAGAAGATAAAACAAATATGCTCCTTGCCCTCATACATATTGTATGTATCCCTCACGTGTGCACTCCCCTTTCCTTGTCTGTCTGCTTTTTCTTTCTCTTTTTGTTTCTATTCTTCAACCTTCATTAACTAAATATAATGAACAATTAATTTTTAAAAAATATCCCAGCCCCACGTTTTCATGCATTTTTCCTTCAAAAATCATAATAAAACAACAACTCAAGCTAACTAAGCAGTGCCTGGGAAATTGCCCAGTATTTAAGCACATTAATAATTCTCAGCAAGATGTATTAAGGCTATCACATCGAATGGGCTAAATAAAGACTATACTTAGTATCATGTCATTTTAGGTCAAATTTTGCTACCAAAAGAATCTCAGCACTAGATTTATATAAACTTTCTATAATTTTCACAGCTTTTTATTTTAGAATAAAAATAAAGAATTTTTCACTTGCCAAGTACATGCCTGGCACATAGTAGGCAATCTTGGTAATAGCAAATGAAATTCCACCTACTTTATTGTCTTCAGTACTCCATTTCAAATTAAAATATGTACATTGTGTAAGAACAAATGCAAATTAAAAAATATCAGGCTTCAAAGGAAAGAGATTTCCCTCATCTTTTTTTTTTTGAGCATTTACTTTAGAAAATTTGTAATCTGAAATATTTTCTTCTCTTTTTGAAATGTGTATAGATCCTTTAGAAGACTACATTGGCATTTTGCCAGCTTTATGAGACCTATGAATGCCTTTCTCAAGGACATAGGAGCCATCTCTTAGAAACATAAACATCAAGGAAGGTAGAACACCTATTTGCCAGTTTCTATGGAGCCTACTTCTGTGGGTACCTTAACGCCAAGTTGCAAGACTATCTCTTTTAATAAAGATTGGAGGTTTGTTTTTTATCTGGGTAAAGCCAATTAGCTAACATAGATAGTCACCCCAATTACCAGGTAAAGTTAGGATGAACTATGGTGACAAATAATACTGTCAATTTCTCTGACTTGAGGTCTAGTTATTGTTTATCTTGAAAACATGTATGTAATGGGTTGTATCTGCTTGGCTATATAAGGGGGTGACATCTCTTTCTGTCTTTGAAGTATTGGCAGATTGCCCGTGATGTAAATCACATTCTGGTTTAATGCTTATCCAATAATAAGTGTTTTCTTTCTCTATTGCATTTGTGGAGAGGATTTTTTTGTGTGTGAGATTTTATTTTTAACTCTATTTCCTCAACAATTTATACCATGATATAGTAGCCACATTTTAAAGTTAATGTTCAGCTAATTTTAATTTCTTCCTAGTATGATTTTTGTCTGCTGATAATTTCTAGTTAATGTTAAATTCTAGCATAATTTCATTTATTTGCTAATGATGCCATGTTGATATTTACATAGGCATTTTATATTCCATGGACTAAAAGTAATATGTTGGGTGAATTGGCTGAAATTTACTATTAGGTGCAGCAGTTGGTAGGTGTCACTTGTGAAACTAGTATGTGTAACTCTTGAAAACTGCTGCATGAAGCAGAGTCTGTGGGTCGTGGGTAGTATTTTAGGAATTTGAAAAAAGAAAAAAAAGGGAATATTCTAAAGTCAATATTAAAAGCTAAAGAGAAAAAAGGAAGCTATCAGAGCTGAGTGAGTTTGAGGGATTATTTTTTATAATAGCACCCATTACAGTGTTCTAGTAGAGTCATCGATTTTAACTCATTTAAGATCATGAGCACATGTGCTGCCATGTAAACCTGGTTTTATCCAGAACTTTGAATAAAGTTTCATTGGTTACCTCACTGTGTATATTTGAACTTATTGTAATTGCTGTAGATCTGCAGGTGTTTTCAGAATTTAAGTCTTTAATCTGTTAGTATGTCTTTGGCTGCACATAAGAAAATACCTGACTCAATGGCTTTATGAAGACATGCTGACTCATCTGTCTGCAAGTTTAGAGGAAGGACAGGATTTCATGATTGGCTAAATTCGGTAGCTCACTCCATTTCTCTATTCTATTAACTGTGCCGTTTTCGTGTTACATCATTCTCATTCTCTTCTCTTATAGAAGAAACTTTTGCCCCAGTCCTTAAAGAGAGACTTGTGAGATTCACCTTGATCAGATCTCTTAGTTTACATGTATTCCCCTGAATCAAAGCCTGTGGACAAGGGCTGACCACTAAGACATCTAAGACCCATCCTTGTAGATAGGGTGGGATCAACTTCTTTCAAGTTACAAGTGCTGCTTCGGAAAATGGTCTGTACTTTAAGCCAGGGAGAAGGTGGTGGGAGTAAATGGATACTAGGTAGGCACCCAACCATAATGTGCAGTACAGGCCAGCACATGTCTGTTACATAAAATTGTACAACATGAAATCTATTGTAGAACATATAAGTTAGTTCTTTTCCTTTCTTTCTTTCTTTAGAATGAAAACAAAATTTATGCTTATAGTGTCTGAGGCTGGGAAGTTCAAAGTCCAGGGAACACTTCTGGTGAGAGCCTTGGTGGTAGCAACAGTGATGGCAAACTATCACACTGTGAAAATGGTGGAGCAGAGAAAGACTAACCTCCTCATTCACTCTCCCTTTAAAGCCCTCCAAACCATGCCCATGACCACCATTTTTAATCCATTCACTGCTGCATGGTCCTACAATCTAATCACCTCTTCAAGGCCCCACCTTTCAATTACCATAATAGGATTTCCCACCCTCTTACCACTGTCACAGTGGGGATCAAGTTTTTTGGGGAAACTCAGTCCAAGTCATTCCACCCTTGACCCCTCAAAACTCATGTCCTTTTCACATATAAATACATTAATTCCATTCCCAAAGTCTTAACTTGTTTCAACTCAAAGGTACAAAGTCTGAAGTCCCATCTAGGAAATCAAAACAAGTTATCTACTTCCAAGATACAATGGTGGGACAAACATAGGGTATATATTCCCTCTCAAAAAGGAAGAAACAGGCCAAAAGAAAGGTGTTGTAGGCCCAAACAAGTCCAAAACCCAGTGGGGCAGGCATTAATTTCTCAAAGCTGGTGAATCAAGTACCTTGACTTCATGTTTGACATCCTCTACATGCTGGTGTGGGGGTTGGGTCCCCAAGTCCTTAGGCAGCTCTACTCCTATGGCTTTCCTGGTTGCAGGACACACTTCAGCTCTCGCAGGCTGGTGTTCCACTCTGGTAGCTCCACAGGTCTGGGGTCTCCATGGCAGTCCCACTCTCACTGCTCCACTAGGCATGGCACTATTGGGGTTTCTCTGCTGCAACTCTGAACCCATTCTTCCACTCGATGTTGCTCTAGTGAAGGCTCTACGCAGTGAATCCGCCCCTGAGACAGATCTCTTCCTGGGTCCCCAGGCTTTTCTATACATCTTTTGAAATTGCAGTGGAGGCTCCCAAGCCTTCCCAGCTCTGGCATTCTGTGAGCCTGGCCCAAAGATACTGCAGTGATTGTGGTACCACATGGATGCCACCAAGACTTCCAGCTTGTGTTTTCCAAAGCGGCACGTCCAGCCACACCTGGTACCAATTTACCTACAGCTGGAGTAGCCAAAGCAGCTGGGGTGCTGTTGCTGGAAGTAGTTTCCCCAGGTGGTCCTGGGCAGTGAGCCCATGGAGGGCTTCTCAAGCCTATTCCCCAAGACCATTCTGTCTCCCTAGGTCGTTGGGCCAGGAATGGAAAAGCTGGCCCCAGAGGCTTCTGCAATGCCTTTAGGGCCTTTTTCTCCTCTTGATAATTCCTTTCCTTTGTACTAATCTTCTTAGCTAATGGTCACTGGGCTGCACCACTGCATGCTCTCTGCTTCTCTACCACATGACCAGGCTGCAAATTTTCCAAACCTTTACGCTCTTCTTCCCTTTTAAATTCTGGCTTTACATCATGCCTTTGCCACCATAACTCAGCATAGGCTGTTGCAAGTAGCCATGCAGCTTCCTTAATGATTTGCTGCTTAGAAATTTCTTCCGCCAGGTACTCTGGTTCACAACTCCTAAGTTCCAACTTCCACAAATTCCTGGGGCATGGAAACAATGCAGCCAAATTCCTTGCCAGTTCACAGAAAAGGTGATCTTTTTTTTTTTTTTTTTTTTAAAAGATGAGCGGTAAGGAGATCTTAACCCTTGACTTGGTGTTGTCAGCACCATGCTCACCCAGTGAGCTAACCGGCCATCCCTATGTGGGATCCGAACCCTTGGCCTTGGTGTTATCAGCACCGCACTCTCCCGAGTGAGCCACAGGGCCGGCCTGAAAAGGTGATCTTTGCTGCCCCAGTTTCCAAAAACCTCCTTATTTCTTTCCAAGGCCTCCTTAGAACAGTCTTTACAGTCCATATTACTATCAACATTCTGTTTGCCACCATGTAACCAGTCTCGAAGACAGTCCAAACTTTCTCTTGTCTTTTTGTCTTCTGAGTCCTCCAAACTCCTCCAACCTTTGCCTAACACCCAGTTCCAAAGCTGCATCCACATTTCCAAGTACTTGTTATAAGCAACACCTCACCTCTCTGGTACCAATATTTTGTATTAGTCCATTTATGTTGCTTATAATAAAGTACATGGTACTGGGTGATTTATAAAGAAAATGAAATTTATTGCTTACAGTTTTTGAGGCTGTGAAATCCAAAGTCCAAGGAACACATCTGGTGGGGGCAACAATGACCCAGGGATCTCACACTGCAAGATGGTGGAAGCAGAGAGAAAGACAGACTCTCCTCTTCTTTTAAAGCCTTCAGAAAAACACCCCTGACCACCATTTTTAATCCATTCACTACTGCACAGACCTACAACCCAATCACCTTTTCAAGGCTCCACCTTTCAGTTACCATAATAGGATCTCCCACCCTCTTAACAGTCACAGTGGGGGCTAAGTTTCTAATACATAAAACTTGCGGGACACAATTCAAGCTTCAGTGAGTTTGGGGGGACACAATTCAATTCACTACGAGTACACATTGACATCCAAGTGAAGTTCAAATAGACAGCTGTATACAAGTGTACGTCAAAAAGTTCATGAAAAATACAATTAAAAGACAACACAAATCTTTCTACGAATTTTTTGAACTACCTTTATATATAAGTCTGGAGTTCAGGGGAGTGATGAACATATAAATTTGAGAGTCATCAGTATATAGATAGTATTTAAAGGCATAAGACTAGAAGATATCACCAAGAGAGTAAATGTAGAGAGTAGTCATATCCGACATATCTGAACTGACTCATGAGACATTTATTAGAGGTTTGAAAGAGAAAGAGGATCCTGTAAAAAACAAAACAAAACAAACCACCAAGAAGCAACTGCCAGTGAAGTAAGAAGAAACCAGGGAGTCCATTAATCCAGAAGCTCGCCCCCTAAAAGAGGTGGGGGGGGGAGTGTATTAATTATGCCTTTTTTATTTTCTTGTATTTCTGATGCTTTGACATCTGGGGTTTTGCTGATCCTGGAGATACTACCCCTCCCAAGATTTTCCACTTCCTAGACACAGTAAACAACTTGCCTTAGGGTGGGCCTTTTTTTTTTTTCCTTTTTGTCTTTTTTACTGACCAGCAACGGGATCGCAACCCTCGGTGTCGCACCCGCACCACGCTCAGCCAGTGAGCAGGAACCGGTCTCCACATGGGATCCGAACCCTTGGCGGGAGCGCCACCGCACTCCCTAACGGCGCACTCTCCAGTGCGCCGCTGGGCCGGCCCTAGGGTGGGCCTTTTATATACAAACTAAACAATCCAGAACCCATATACCACCACCTCCTTTATTCAGCTATTAAGACTCCAGGCCACTATTCCCCTGCTCTAATCATACCA
>NW_007729774.1:246883-273909 GCF_000696425.1 Galeopterus variegatus | reverse complement strand
TGAGGAGAGTGGCTTGGATGGGTAATGTGACTAGGTTAGTGGTCCACCAATTATTCCAGCCGTCTGATTCATTCTGGCCAAGGGGCTGTGAGTGGAAGTTGCCTCGATCACTCTTGAGTGGAGGTTTTAACAGCATATGTGTGTTCTCCAGGCTCTCTCCCCGTGGTGTGACAGGATAAAAGCTGCTTGGATTCCTGGGTCACTGCATGGAGGACAATTGTTCTGACTTTCACCTTTGCAGGTGTGAGGAATTAACTTTTGTATTGTTATAACTATGAAACTTTAGGGTCAAAATTTCTATTACAGCATAGTCTACCCTACCTGACTAGTACAGTGCCTAGGCCAGACTTAGGAGTTAGGAAGACCCAGAGTGAAAAGAATATCAGGGAATTAAAAATAGTTTAGTGTGATTGGATTAAAGAGTGCTTAAAGGTTAGTAGAAAGAATTGAGTTGAAAGATAGAAAAAGCCCTGTAAACCATGTTAAGGAATTTTAAAAATGGCACAGAGCCATTGAGAATTTTAAGCTGAAATGACTATCAGGTCAAATTTATGTTTTAGAATGATCACTCTTGTTGCAGGGTAGAGAATGGGTGGAAGCAAACTAAAGCCTGAGGTGAGGAGACCAGCTACAGCAAAGAAAGCTATACTGAAGCGAGGCAGATGCTGGAGGTGGAGGGCAGGAAGGGAGTAGAAGAGTATAAACAGGTTTCTTCCAAGGCCTTGGGAGGGATTCTCGCTGTGTGTTCACATAGTCCTATGTTTTTGTAAAATTTGCAAACATAAGATATTTTAGTCCCAATCAGTTAAAGCTACTGATTCTGTCTACTCCAACTTCCCCTGTTGCCACTTGTCCTCTTGCCAAGTGGCTTTGTAGAGGCTGTCAACATATTTGGGTGTAGTTGGGGGTAAGTTGAGTAGGTGATATATTTACCTTGGGCTTAGTGTGATATAGTTATGTAGTCTGCACTCACTTCCAGACATAATTAAGTTGTTGGTAGTCCCGTGTATAAATGGCTTTCAGGAAAACTCATTCTTCCACTGTGTCAATTTCACTGTGTCAATTTATCCCACATGACACAAAGGTGAGGTCAGAAATCATAAAGAAACTTGTTAGGGTGTGTTAGCTAGCCTCAAAGATGGCCCCCAGTGCCTCCTGGTATTAATGGCCTTGTGTAGTCTCCTCTCCTTAAATCTTGGTTGACCATGTTATTCAGTTTCGATAAAAAAAAAAAAGGTGGTAGAAGTGATTATGTGACTTCTGAGGGCAAGTCCTAAGAAGTCTTGGAGCTTCTGCCTGGATCTCTTGGAACGCATACTCTAGGAGAAGCAAGACACGGTATAAGAAGTCCAACCACCGTGAGATTGTCATGCTATGAGGCAGCTTATGCCAGTCACGTGAAGAAGGCCAATGTTCCCCAGCAATTTCAGCTACCCCAGCTGAGGCTCCAGAGATGTGGTGAGGGAGCCATTGTGTATACCCAGCTTGTGAAAGCCATAGATGACTCTAACCCCAGCCCCCATCTGACTGCAATAGAATGAGAAACCTCAAGTGAGAAACACTGAGCTGCGTCCAGGCAATCCACAGAACCATGAAGGATAATAATAAATTGTTGTTTTAAACTTCTGTGCTTTGGCGGGTGGTTTGTTAGGTAGCAGTAGATAACTGAATAGAATCACTGTGGTGTAATGAAGATCACCACAAAATCTTTGCTACAATTCCCATCAAGAGATTGGTCCTACTGCCTCTCCCCTGGAACCTGGACTGGCTGTGACTGCTCTGCCCAATCGAGTACAGCGGAAGAGTTACATTGCCGGTGCCGAGGCTTGTCTTTCAGGGTATTGGCAGCTTCCATCTTGTCTCTTGGAGCAATGAGCCTCTATGTAGAAAGTCCACGAACTTTGCTTGAGAAACCACATAAAGGTCCCAAGACTACACGGAGAGGGAGAACATCCCAGCAGAACCTGAGCATGTGAGGTTGGACCCTCCAGACCAGCCTGGCTGTCACCTGAATACCACCAAGTGACCTCGTGATGCTATAGAGAGCAGAATTGGCCAGCCAAGCCCTGCTCAAATTATTTACCTACAAAATTGTGAGATATAATAAAATGGTTATTTTTTTTAGCTACTAAATTTTGGGGTAATGTATTATATAGAAATAAATAATTGAGAAGAGGGATTTCCTCAAATTTATATAGCATTACCAATAATGAATTGTGACTGTAAGTTGTAAAACAGAAAAAAGTTCATCAACAGATAATAAAAAATAAGTTTTAGTCAGTCATGCTAGAGGAAAGGCTGAATTACTTTCCTATTCTCTCTGTGGAAAATATTACACAAGAATTATTATATGAAGAAGAGATCAAAGAGTAAGCAGCCAAAAAGGGGGAAAAGTGTATTAGAGGGCTATTTATGTATTGTAAGGCAGTTTATTATAACATTTTACAAGGCAGTTAGTTAGTGAAAACTATACATTTTTCAGGATTATGTGAGGGAGGTTTGTTATTATCATTTCTTTAAAATTTTGTAATTTGTTATGTTTCCTTTTCCCATTTCAAATAAATATTTACTTTTGTACCTAATTTAGTCTTTTGTACTTTGGTATTGTTTTCCTTAATGAGCTTCTGCAAATTTTCTGAATACCATGATCAAAGAGAAGTCTGTATAAACTTCCAAAGAGAGGGGAAAAAAACAAATTGCCACATACAAATGAGGAAACAGAATGGCTCTGGACTTTTCAGCAGCACCGAATACCATGATCAAAGAGAAGTCTGTATAAACTTCCAAAGAGAGGGAAAAAAAACAAATTGCCACATACAAATGAGGAAACAGAATGGCTCTGGACTTTTCAGCAGCACTGGAAGATAACATTTAACAGAGAGAGGCCTTCAAACTTCTAACAAGAAATAATTTCCAACCTAGAATTCAATACACTGTGAAAATCTCAGTCAAATCAGAAAGAAGAATAAAAGTATTTTCTGACTGATGTATAAGTTCTTAGGGATTTTACCATGCACCTTATTTCAAGAAACCACAAAAGAACATGTTCCAGTTTATTTGAACGCAGGTAAACAGGATATGACTTAACTCTGATACACTTTTATTTTCAAAAACTATGTCTCTTTGCCTTAGGCTGTACCTGGTAGACTTTGCCAGAAATATCATGAAGACACAATTGGCATTTGTCAGCAGTAACAGCCAGTGTAAAAGCCCTCTGAAATGAAATGACAAAGGTCACCTTGTCAGCTATATTCCTTAATAAATAGTTACTATTAAAAAGAAAAATTTGTGTAAGAAATTAAGTATGAAAAAATACACAGATGGTTTTACTATTATTTTCCTATAATAGCATTGTTTATATAATCTAAAACTCAAATTTACTGGTACATTGGGCTCTAAGTATTTATCTTCCCCCCTGGACTCTTTTACAGCTTAATCAAAAAGTGACCATCCAGGTACATTATCAACACCCCAGGAATTTCCTTTCCCATTCACTATTTCCATACCCCCTACCCCCAAAATACATAACTATCCTGACTTTTATGGTTATCAATCTCTCACTTTTATTTATAGTTTCACACTTTAACATTCATCCCTAAATACTATCATTAAAATGTATGTTTTTGAGCTACATATGAATGCAATCATACAATACACATTCTTGTATTTCTGACTTCCTTTACTGAATTCCACATTTGTAAGACATAGTCCATATTGCTGAGGGACTGTATTTTCTTCATTTCTGGTATTGTATAGGTTTTCATTATGTGACTGTACCATAATTCAGTTATCCATCTCTACTATTAATGGATATTTGAGTTATTCCCAGCTTGGGGGATTGCCAGTGCACTAGGAGCTGCCTTAGACCGCATCAATCTCACTTTTAGAACTCAAAACTTATCATAGATAAGGGGCAGGAAAAAAGAAAATTTTTGTAAAATTTATGAACATTTAATCACCCTTATAAATGCCAGGCTTACTTCCATTTTCACAAACATAATGACAATTTATTTGAAATATACTCATATGACCACTTTACTTGTACTTTTTTCTATTCATTCTTACCTATTACTCTCTGATACATGTTTATTAATTAAGTTAATTAAGGTAGTATTATTAGCTTTCAGATACAAAAAACACATATTTATTGAAGTAGCTGTTGGACAAATAAACACAACACATATTGACCAACAATATTCAAAATACAAACTGATTTAGGCCTCAGAATCCAAATATGGTAGATTTATAGAAAGTTCTTTAGGTGTAATGAAATATTAAAAATATTGTTAATTTACTCTAAATTGTAATCTCATTGGTGCATTTTTAGTATAGAATAAAGAGCAGTTGGAAGGGAGAATGTGGAGACAAAAGAGGCAAAAAGTAAGTGGATTACCCAATCATTAAAGCTGAGGCAGGTGATCAGTGTTCAGGCTGGATTTGTCTGGTTGTTAAGATGGATTTGCCCTTCAGGCTCTGGAATTGTACGTAAAACTGTAAAAGTTAAACATGCCACTAGAAATAGTCACTTACAGAAATTCAGAATTGAGATGTTAGTGCCAATATCATATAACAATATATGCACATGTTTTAGTGGCATCATATGGAGGGGGAAAAAGAAGCATTTAATAAAACAACTGGCTGGTAAGCACAAGAAAAAAATTTAACCTTTAATTTGTGGTTGGAAGAAAAACATTTTCTGAAATTGAATTCTGACTTGAACTCCTCTGGCATAAATAGTGAAACATCCTGCATAGCAAAAGGGAGACTGAATATTATTGTAGGAGCAATGAATGTGTTGCATTTGATTGCTGAAGTTTTGGCAAAATAAAGCAATTGGAGGGAGAGGGGCTGCTGTTCATCAGCTTCTTTGTCTTATTGTTGGCCAAGAAACTCCATGCCCTTGCTTGATTCAATCCAAAAGATTGCAAAGGAAAGTTTTCATAGTTCTTTCCTTTGCTTAGGAGCCAACAGAATATCAAAGGAATAATGGACAGAAAAAATTTGCAATAAAAAAATCTATTTGTCATTAGAAATAATTTAGCTGGATCAATTCCACTTAAAATCATTGACAGATATTTTTTAAAATAGGCATTTAATTTCTTGAACAATGATATTGTATTGGCTAAGGAAATATTATACTGGGGTTTAGGTATAGCAAGGTATAATGTAGTTAAAACAATTTAAAATTTACTACACCACTGAGGTTTTATGTGACTATAAATTGTGTAGGAACAATATATTTACCTAATTTTGTGTTCATATTTCTAAGAAGTTTAGACAGTATTTTGGTAGGTTAATTAACAGTGCTGTATAATAGTTTCGGAGTAACTTTGCTTAGGATTTATTGAGGATCATCAAGTTCCAGTGCTGAATGATTTAAAAAAAAAAATGTTGATCTTAAGCTTGAATAGTAAAATAAGAATTTTAAAAATCTGAAATAATGTCAAATTAAAACTAAACCCTGAAGAAAGAGTTTTTAGACATGGGTTGTTAAAACCTGCAATGAATTACCCAGATGAAGTTTGAGAATTTCCTTCTCTGATAAAATGATGAGGACGGCAAAACTGAAAGATGGTTTGAAATGTGAATAGAGAAATGTTTGTAGGACATAAGAGATATGTATAACCAGAATTATTTTTCAAGAAGCTGCACTTCAGAGATCTCTTGTGGGAAGCCTAACCGAAGCCGGCTCCAATGTTATTCTTTGAAATCCATCACAGCGTTTGTGCTGATGTTTCTGGCCAATGACTGGCCCTGGCAGGGTTACTAACACAAGATCATCCCGTGGCCGGGGGATGTGATTTCCCTGACATCTGACTTTGGCTCAAAGATTCCCTGCTGGCTTTGCCAGGTATTAAAACTGCACTGCAGTTTCCATCCTTCCTTCCCTCTCTCCTTCACAGAGGTCAGACCTGCATTGTGGATGCAGCCTCCTCTAGCTCCCTCCCTATTTCCCTCATGGACATTTCTCCCAACAAATTTCATGCACATCGAACCCAGTCTTGGCATCTGTTTCTCAGAAGATCTGGACTACTGGGCAAGAATTCTCTCTCTGTCCTAGCTCAAAAACACATTAAAAGAGGAAGAAGGAGAAGATGAAGGAGGAGGAGGAGGAGACGATGGGGGTGGGGAGAAGAAGGGGGAGGAGGAAGGAGGATAGCAGTCTCCTAAATTGTCAGGAGTTCATCTCATACGAAAGATTTAGGCAGGCTCTAAAAAAGTACAGGTAAGATTGGTTATATTCACTTTCTCTTTGTTATTCCTACTTAAAAACTGTTATCAACAGTTTGCTTATATAGTGAATTCTTATAATTTTACATTGCCTCAGCATTCATTTTGAATACATGGTGGCATATACCAGAAACAGGAGCCAATTACTCTTGTCACAATTTCCAGCTCTACAGCTCATCCCAGAACCTCAACGTGGTGGATTCAGATATCTGCGTTATACAACTTCCTCCTGGTGACAGTCTACTTGACCGGTTCTTCTGACCATCACACCCTGCGTGGACTGTACGGGTATGCCAGTGACCACCTCTTCGTCACAGTGTGACCTCCTGGAACTTATGCTCGGTTGCTTTAAACGCCTAATTGAAACTCCCCACAGGAAACCTGTGTAGATAACACCCTGCATCCATGGGTCCCTCTCTCTCTGTCCCTGCCTGTGCTCCCTGCCCTCCGTGAGTGTGGCCTCCAGGTGTACCATGCACCCCCAGGGCCTGTAACAAAATCTTTAGCTCTATGTTGTGTTTTTCCTAATCATTGGTGGGCTGCTCTCCAGCTTAAAGATCCTAAATTAAAACAATTTAGAATACCCAATTTTAAAGAATAAATTTCAATTATTTATTCTATTGATTTTATGGAAAAAGACAAGTTTACTGTATAAAAATAAAACTTCCTCTTCCACTTAAAATACACAGTCTCTTAGCTTAAACTCTCTGAGAAGAATTGCAGTTCAGTATCTCATTCTTTTTCTTACTTAAAAAGGACGATTTGTCATCAAAGGGGCAATATGAAGGTATAACATGAAAAAAAGAAAGACGTTACCTGGGGTAGAATTTATTTTCCGAAGATAAACTACAGTATCTCCCACCCTATATATATATATGTATACGCTCTTCTGCAATATGGCCTAGCAACCCTCCCTTCAAGAGATGTGGTCTGTGTTCCTCTCTTCTTAAATCTGGGCAGGCTTGTGATTGCTCTGACAGATACAGAATGGTGGATGCGACTCTTCTAGTATCTGTGGTTGACATCTATTACCAACTTTGGAAAATTCCTAACCATTATATTTTTACACATCTCTTCTGTCCCATTTTGTTTTGCTTCTCTTTTTGGAACTCCAATCATACACACTGCTTGACTTTGTCCCACAGATATCAGATGCTCTGATCCATTTTTTTAAAAAAAATCTTTTATCTTTGTGTTTGAACTATCTTCAAGTTCACTTGTTTCTTCTGTTATGTCTAGTCTGCTGATATCACATTTTAAAAAAAATCTCTATTTTTCATTTCAGTTTCATTTTTTCTAATAATTTTGATCTTTATCCTGAAATTCCCCGTATGTTACTGCATATTTTTCACTAAATCCTTCAGCACACTTATCATGTTTACTTTTCAGGACCTGTCTGATAATTCTAACATCTGGGTCACCCCTGGGTCTTCTTCTATTGACTATTTATTCTTTTGATCATAGGTCAAATTTTCTTGACCATCCAAGTTTTTTATAATTTTTAATTGTGTTAGTGTGTATAAAAGAAAATCTGAAACTGAAGTAAATAATAATTACCCCCAGAAAGTGGCACACACCTTATTCTGTCAGGCTGCTGGTGTTAATTCCTAAGTCAATCTAAATTGCAGTTCAACTGAGTCAGAATCTGTTACAGGCTTTGTAGGTTTGTTTCATCATTGGTTTCAGATATTTTTGAGGCATGATCAAGACTTTCCTTCTACAAGAAGGAGGGCTGCATAGAAATCTCTTTGTGCTTTTGTAGCCCAGTCCACCAGCTTTCTGATCCTGGGGGATCTCCGTGCTTTCCAATCTGGCCATTACCTTTTCGTTTGCTGGGGAGTATTCTTTGCTCTCTGGTCATGTCCTTGGCTTTCTGTACTTTGTGAGATCTTTCCCTATCCTGCTGTTCTGTCCCAGCCATTGGAGTGCTCTTACAGAGATTTTTCCCTTCTGCTACTTCCTTAGTCTTTGGCAGTTACGACTTTGGATTAGGTAAAGACCCAGATTGCTTTGTAGGGATTTTTCTCATGTTTCCTACCCTGACCACAGCTTTTAGCCACTGTCTTATACTCAGGGAAGTTCTGTTCACCCTGAGATAATTGGGGAAGGAGAATCTCTCTCAGCAGTCTTGCTTGACCATAGACTTTGTGGCTTATAAGTGAAGGCCCACAGGTTAGAGCTGGCAAGTAGTAGTAAACTCACTGTGTGGCTGTCAATCCTTGTATTATAAACTGTCACACTAGTCCACTAATGGTCATTAAAAGATGGTTAAATGTTTAGCTAGTTTCTCCTTATCCCTTTCTAAGGCAGTCTTCTGTTTATAGCTGATCTACAAGGGATGAAAGCAACTGTAGGTTTTTTCTTCCTAAGAATGTATTATTACTTCCCAGACTTTAGTTCCTTTAGATGTCTTTAGTGCCCCCATTCTCTGACAGGTTTCTTTAAAATTACAGTTGTGTAGCTTATCTAGCTCATTGTCATTAGACTGAGAGCAAATGGTCTTTTGAAAATTTCTATATCCAAATCAGAAGGAGAAATCTCAACATGTCCATATGTTTTCTTTCCCTATTTGCAGTAATCCCTCTGTAATGGATTGACTTATGCCCCACCAAAACTCACTGAAGCTTGAATTGTGTCCCCCAAGTTTTATATATTAGAATCTTAGCCCTCACTGTGACTATTAAGAGGGTGGGAAATCCTATTATCGTAATTGAAAGGTGGAGCCTTGAAGAGGTGATTAGATGTAGGACCATGCAATAGTGAATGGATTAAAAATGGTGGTCAGGGGTGTGGTTCTGAGGGCTTTGAAAGAAGAGGAGTCTGTCTTTGTCTCTCACTCTCTCGGTTCTCTCTGCTTCCACCATCTTGCAATGTGAGACCCCTGGGTCATTGTCACCACCCCCAGAGGGCCTTTAGACTTCCCAGTCACAGAAACTGTAAGCAATAAATTTTGTTTTCTTATAAATTACACAGTTCCATGTATTTTGTTATAGCAACACAAAAAGGACTAATACATCCTCTGTTTCCTCTATCAAAGGCCACAACTCCCATCAGACAACCCAGCTCTTGCCTGGCTTCTGTAACTGCTCCCTTCAGACTTAGAGATAATTATAACTCCCTGCTCTTGCTAGCTCAGACCTTCTTCACCATTCTTTGTTGGCTTCCTTTAACCTTGTCCATGCTTTTGAAAATAGTCCCTTTAGTAAGCTTTTCTCAATTATGCTACTTAAATGAGCCATTTCCTCCCCTGGGGCCCCTGACTGATAGTTGGTACTTCTCTGAGAAAAAAAAAAACAAGTGATTCAACCCACAGGGAGATAATGAGGAATACTGTGAAGAAGCAAAGAGAGAGTTGCCATAGTTGGTTGAGTGATGGTTGAAGTAGTAGTAATGCTGGTGACATCCAGGAACAGGAAGAGGATAAATAGATTTCCCCACTAACACCTCTTCTTCAGTAAACCTCTGGCTTTTAAAAGGGAAAGCTGAGCATCAAAGTATTGTTTGGGTTTGAGAGTTATTTTCCAGATTAATTTTTGGAATATTTCTGGGTATATATAAAAGGTTAATGTGGAATACAAAAGCTAACAAATCACTGAAGCCTTCTTGGTGTGGTGGGGTTGCGGGAGGTAAGGAAAGGCTGGAAGAAGGAGCAAAGGATTCTAAGAATTCAAATTATTTTAATCAGCTGCCATGTTTTATTTAACACATATTTAACATTTGCGATCACATATTTTATGTGAATATGAACCTTCAGGTTCCATATAAGTATTGTAAATTTGAAAATCTCTTTGTAAAACCTTTTTTAGTAGAAGGTACCGTGAAATAACCAAATCTTTATTGTCTTGGCCTAGTGCCTGGAGCACAGTAGGTGTTTAAAAAGTGTTAGATCTACTAATACTAGCTGACATTTATTGAGCTTTTATACACTGTGCCAAGCACTATGCAAAAAAGTGCTTGACATACTTTCAATATCCGAATTTATAGGTGAGAAATTGAGGATACAAGATGCATTTCTCCAGTAGACAAGTTATAAAGTGATAATGAATTAACCGAGGTGAAGACTGTGTTATTTAAAGGTTTTAAGCTTATTGAAATTCAGGACTGGCACACAAAAATAATCTCTCTTGATTTTCTTTCTCATGCCTGTATTGGTAAAGTTGGTTAGTATTTTGCAAATCCGTGTAGAATAAGTCTTCCTGATCTGACACTGGTCAAAATTATAGGCCCCCTATCCCATCTATCTTCTGAGAGAAGCAGAGATTTTATTCTCTCCTTTTATTCTTTCTCTTATTTTCTTCCTTTCATTTCCCCCACTTCATTCTCTCTCTTAAACCTTTCACATTCTTTCATTCATTACTTCCTTTCTTCTTTCAAACAAGGCCAGGTGCTTAATTTTAAAATCTTCTTCAAGATGGTGCCACGTCATCCGCCAGGGCCAGGAATCCAGAGGTGCTGTCATATTTCTGTCCGCCAGCGTGGATCTCCGTGGGGCCCCGCCCTCTTCTCCCTCACCTGCTCCAGGGGAAATGACACAGAGGCCGCTGTCACGAGCTCTGGCCTCCGGCTCCTTCCCCCACCACCCTAGGCCCCCGCCCTCTTGCCCGGGGACCGCCCTGCCCCTGCCGGATCCCGGCGGCCGAGAGCATTTATTTGCATATTTCTACCTTTGTTCCCTGTCGGCGGCCAATCAGCGCGAGGGGCGAGGCGGCGGCTGGGCGGGGCTCGGGCTCCGGCCGGAGCTGCGGCGGCCGCAGGTTCCAGAGCGGGTTGGAACAGCGGCCGGCGTGCCGCGCGCTGCAGCCCTTGTCTCCGGTCCTCCAGCGGCGTCGCCACCGCTGTCCCGCCGCGGTCGGACCTCAAAGGTAGGGACAAAGCGGCTGGCCGGGAGGCTGCGCCGGAGTCGAATTTACCTGCAGCTGCCGGCAACCACAGGCTCCAAGATGGTTTGCGGGGGCTTCGCGTGTTCCAAGAACTGCCTGTGCGCCCTCAACCTGCTCTACACTGTGAGTATCCCGAGCCCGTTCCTACCCCCGGGCGCTCTGCACCTGCTTGGGCGTTCCTTAGCTTCCCTGCCCGGCCGGCGTCTCCCTCGCTGCATCCCGCGCCCCTTCCCGTCTTCCCACGCTCTGCGCGCCCCCGGCTTCGCCATCAGTCCCCGCCCGGGACCGGGAGCAGGCGCTTGTCGCAGTCTCTTCCTTTCCCTCATTGTGAAGCCGCCGTCTTTCAGGCTCGCTGGCCGCGGCTCTGCCACACTGCTCCACCCCGCCCCCTCACCCACCGCCTTGTTTTTCAGACATTTGTCCGGACCTTCCCACTTTGCCCATCCCGATCCCTTTGGCTGCTCGCTCCTGGCTTGCAAAGCCAGCTGGGGCGGGTTTGAGGACAGTTTTGCAGGATAGCGTGGTCTGCAACTGACGAGGCAGCGTATGGATGGTGTGTCTCACGGATGGCTCTACATGCTCTTGTGATTTGAATTGAGGCCACAGCGTGGGTTCACAGGATATCCGCAGCTTCCGAAGTTTGTTCTGTGTTTACATAAAAGGATGTCTTTTTGTTGTTGTTGTTGTTGCCGGTTTTGCTTATCCTTGATGCTTTTTCCATGTGTCTCTTCCTTATGAATATCCTAACTCCATTTTAAGCTAATTCCTCCAATAAAATAAGTGAGCTTCCATCCAACTCGTTCCCCCACGCCAACTAGCTTGGGCCTCTTAGTTTTAACGCTGCAGGCTATCTTCGTGATTTTTGACGTGCAATTCTGGGTGAACAGAAGGATGGGGAGGACAGACTGACGTGTATTGAATGCCTACCGCGTCCCAGATTTTCCATACGCGATGTTCGTTCGTCATTCTGACAACCATCAAGTCAAGGGGCATGGCCTAAATTTTATACATGAGGTAACACGCCAATAGGGGTTTTAGTAAATGTACAGAGCTGGCAATTGGAGAGTCAGGAGTGGAACCTGGGCTCTGGAATCCAGATCTTTCCACAAGCTGCCTCTACCGGGCGGAAGAAACTTCTCCTCTTCTGTCATCATCCCTCCATCATAGTCGTGCTCCCTTCTATAAATACACCTGGCGTTTTGCAGCACCCACCCTGAAAACAAACCCAGCTCCCCTGCATTAGCAGAGAGCTGGGCCATCTGTGCAAGCTTAGGTTACATCCTTGAAACAGAGAGGCTGCCTTGTGGTCACCAACAGGAGAGACAGGCCGGGTCGTTTTACCGTTACTGTTCCTTTGTATGTGAACATGACTGCAAAGCTTTGAAGGCAAGACAGTAACAGGCCTCAAGTATGCTTTTCTGGCCAATTAGTAGGAATCTGGTCAACCTGGTTACTAATGGTAGACTTGGGGGAAAAAATTCTAGAACAACTGGTGATACAGCTCTGTGAAATTGGAGATACATGTCAAGTTTCAGATCAAAATCCACCTTTGTCTCACCTGAGGCAAGCATATCACATTGATTGTTTATTAAGTAAATGCTGACCAATTCTTCAGGTATTTCCCTTTATTCACGAGTGGTCTGCTTAGAACGTCAAATTTCCTATTTTGTGCCCTGACTTCTCCTTTTTTTTTCCTGTCAATGATTTAGTCATCTGTTTACCAGACACTTAATCTTGTAGAGTCTGCTCACACACAATAGAATGTCCACTTTGCAGACTTACTTGATTGAGGGCTTTACATAGGCTAATGTGCAATATATATGTATATATATTTCCAAAACAAAGCAAGTTATTTTAGAATCAAGTTCTATTGCTTTTAAGATATATCATTTTTAGTTATATTTACAGCATTCTAAGAAAGCAAGGAAAAATAAAGGTGATTATAAAGGGACTTCCTAAGACTATTTAATATGTATTCTAAATTATTGACCTTCGAAGTGTATTCTATTGATTTTAATAGTTATGCAGTAAAACTTAATGAATTGGAAATTCATGGACTATAAACATGGTTAGCCCTTTTAAATCTTAGGCTTTTTAGATGAAGGGGCATTTCTTAAAATGAATTAGTGGCTACTTGCTTCTTATACATTGTGAATAGGTTTAAATAAGTTTAGCAGTTTATTATTTATTTATTTGTTTATTTATTTTTCCTGACTATTTCACCATCCAAAGTTAACTTTTATTAATATGTTGACATATTTCCTGGAAACTACAGCATATGTGGTTTTTTGTTTGTTTGTTTGTTTTTAATTTATTGAATCAAAATCGATAATACATATTTTGGGGGTTAAACATTGAGATATGTTGATCAAATCAATATTACTAGCATATATATTGTTACAAATCATAATTATTCTTTATGCCCCATGTCCAATCCCTCCCCTTCCCTCATCCCCCTTTCCCCCCCAATTACCCTAGACTACTTCTCTCCTGCCGAAAGAATAATGGTTACTTTGTTGATTTGTTGCTAGATGATATGTCCAATGCTGAGAGGTGTGATCAGGTCCCCTAATATTATCATAGAGCAGATGCTTCTTCTGTCACTCTGAAATGGGCTTTGTGAAGAGAGACATCCTCTTCTTTTCTTTGTCTCAGTTGGTGAATCTCCTTGTGTCAATGCACTCCACTGGTTGGTGGACCATCTGCGTGGTGGTTGTGGCATCTAGCCACTTTCACGGCAGCCATGGTTATTGTGGTGGCTGTGGTGGGCCACCAAAAAGAGGTGATGTTTTTGCCATGCTCCTTGGCGCTGGCAGTGTGCCTGGTTGTGGGGTGTGTCTGGTCCCCTTCTTCATGCCTCAGATTCCCGGGCGGGCCCCGAGGCACTGGCTCCATGTGCCTGGTTGTGGGAAGAGGGTCCGATCCTCTTCTCCATGCCTCGGGTCACCAGGCAGGCCCTGAAGTGCTGACACAGTGGGCCTGGTTGTGGGATGGCGGTCTGATCCCTTTCTCCATGCCCCAGGTCCCTGGGTGGGCCCTGAGGTGCTGGCATGGTGTGCCTTCTTGAGGGAGGGCAGTCCGGTCCCCTTCTCCATGCCTCCGGTCCCTGGGCGGCCCCAAGGTGCTGGTGTGGTGTGCCTGGTTGTCGGAGGAGGGTCCGGTCCCCAGCTCCATACCTCGGGTCACTGGGAAGTTCAGCAGTTTAAATTGAAGACAAATGACAGGTAAAATGGGACCAGGTCTTAAATAGATGCTGAAAATGTGTCATGGTTATTATTGTGATTCTGTATCTTCCCTCGTCTCTCTCTCAACATTTTAAGATGAAAAAATGTGAGATAGTTGTGGGTAGAGTCAAGATTGAAAACTTGGAAGACATTTCTTTATAAGGCATCAATAGAAGGACCCTTTATAGGTTCTAATTCCACCCTGGTCACTGCCCCTAAAATAGGCTCAAAGCTGCAGGATTAGGTCTGAGGTCATTTCTAAAAGGGTTAGTAAAACCAGGATTGCAAATATGAGTGGCAGGTATAAAGGCCATGGCCTGCTTTAAGCATCATCACTGTTGTGTGGTAGCTTTTCCTGAGGAATTTAGTACTCTACCATCTGAACTATCTGCGTCTTCAGGTGTTCTGCTAATGACCTGAGATTCGTGTTGGATTCATGCCCAGTTCAGAAAGCATGTCACTAAAACACGTTGGAAGGAACATTCCCAGATTTGTCGTGGAAATTTGATCACTAGGCAGAGGTTAACAGCTGATTTTTTGTTTTTGTTAATGGCTTGATTGCTTTAATTAACAGGATCCCTAATACTGAACAACCTTAAATTAATATAATGTAAACAATTTGTATGTATAGAAGCTGCACTCCCTTAATGCACCTTCATGGTGTTGTAAGAGAGAGAATGACTTCCTACAGAACTTCCTACATTTAAAGAAACTAAGCAGATGTTTATGGAGTGCATACTAAGTGTCAAGCTCTAGTCTTAGTCTGGAAATAAAACAGTAAACCAAACAGGGTTTCTCAGTGAGAGCTGAGAACTGGTGTAAGATTTTTTACTTAGTCTTTGCCATTGACCATGCCAGTGCTACATATTGTAGATAGCTGTGGTCCTGTTTTTCACACCTGCTAGATTGTTAACTTATTGTTGGCAGAGATCATAGCTTTCTCAATTATCTATTTTTTCTGCTTGTTGCATCATTCAGTTTTTCTTTTTGTTTTTGTTTTAAACATAGAGCCTATGTTCTCTAAATACTTCCTGAACTGGCTGCCCTATGTCCAGCTGTCCTTTGCAGGTAAAACTTGCCTAAGGAAATATGAGTGAAATGATTCTTTGTTTCTTTTTGTCCAGAATGATCAAAATTAAATCCAGAAGCGTAGCCAAATATTTTAAAGCATGAAAGTTAGCATTAGGTTCAAAATTAGGTAGGAATTACACTTATCTATCCACTGTAGAATCTGATGTTTCCTTTTTTTGTTTGTTTTGTTTTGTGGCTGGACAGTATGGGGACCTTGGTGTTACAACATTGCACTCTAACCAGCTGAGCTAATTGGCCAGTCCTTGATGTTTCTCGGAATACTCTTTTTTGTCCCATTCTTGGCCAACGTTTTAAAGACCTCTGAAAGTTTCCTGTAGCTTTTCCCAGGAACAAATCTACGTCCTACAAAACTGTACTATAATTGCAGTTGGCTGGGGTTCTTTATTTATATTTTGAGTCTAATAAAAGTGTATGACAAGATGAACCCAAGTCATTTTCTTTCTTTTATTCATTTCAATCATAGATATTAATTGAGCATGAATTGCAGTGAATAAAACAAACCAGAATGCCCTGCCTTCTTGGAATTTACATTAATGGGGCAGACAGAGGATAAACAAATGAGTGCATTGCACATCACATTAGAAGGTGAAATGAGTGCAATGGAGAACAATAAAGCAGATTAAGAGGGGTGAGGAGTGGTGGGGCTGTGGGTGGGTGGGCGAGGATGGGAGCACAGTTTTATACATGGTGGTCGTGGTTGGCCTGCTTGGGAAGACAACATTAGATGAAAGGCCTGAAGGAAATGAAGGACAAATACCTGGGAAAAGTGTATCAGGTGGAGGGACTGGCCTTTGAAAGGACCCTGATGGAGGAGTATTCCTGGCTTATGCAAAGGACTGAGGAGTGGAATGTGACTGGGACAGAATGAGCAAGCGGCGCAGGGGTAGGAAATGAGGTGAGAGAAGTTATGGGGCCCAGACTCTGAATGGCCTTGAGAGCACTGTAAGGACTTGAGCTTTTATACCAAGTGAAATGGAGCCCTGAGGAGTGGAATGTGACTGGGACAGGATGAGCAAGCGGCGCAGGGGTAGGAAATGAGGTGAGAGAAGTTATGGGGCCCAGGCTCTGAATGGCCTTGAGAGCACTGTAAGGACTTGAGCTTTTATACCAAGTGAAATGGAGCCCATTGGTGGGTTTGGGTCTGAGGGGTGACATGATCTGCTTTTTATGTAAGAGACCATCTGGCTTTTGAATTGAGAGTAGACGATAGATTTAAAGAATTGAGGACAGATTATTGCACAGGTGGAAGCAGTGAGACTAGTAATAAAGCTACTGCTGTAATTCGGGCATAAGACAGTGGAGGCTTGGACCAGTATGGTAGTAATGAAATTAAAAGAAATAGATTCTGGGCCTATTTTGAAGGTGGGGCCACTCCTGATTTCCTGAGAGAAAGAGACAATTACAGATTACCTATGATTTATGCTTTAAGCAGCTTTCAGGATGGATTTGCCATTTTCTGGGAGAGGGAAGACTTGTGGGTGGAGGAGGCTCTAGGGTGAAAATACAGGGTTCAGTATTAGATGTGATGCCAATAGATACGCAAGAGGATATGTCAGGTAGCACTTAGTCCTCTCACCTGAACTCCAGTGTTGTTAGTCTATCTGGGGATTTAAATTCAGGGAGCCATCAGCATAGAGTATTTAAAGACTAGAAGTTGGATGAAATCAACAGGTTAGTGAGGGTATTAGAGAAGGGCAGTGTAGTCCATGAATTGAAGCAGTGACACTCAAACATTAAGAGGTCCAGGAGAAAAGGACGATACAGAAAAGGAGCTGGGGAGGGAAGGGCTGGTCAGGTAGGAGGAAAACCAGATAGAGGCTGGTGTCCTAGAAGCCAAGTACAAGCTGTGTCAAGGAGATGGGATCAAACATATGTGTCAAGTGTTGCTGATAAGTAAGATAAGGACTATGACTTGATTCTTGAATTTATCAGTGAAGAAGCCATTGAAAAGAGCAGTTGCTCTTTTATTTTCTTATGATAGACTATAATCCCCTCAACAGTAAAGACCATGTTCCAGTCATTTCTGCCCCTCAAAGCCCTGGCATATGGTTGGCATTGAGTTAATTGAACTCAAGAATCAGTGTAGGGTTCTGCGCATAACTCCCCTTCTTGTCTCCCAGAAGTGTTCCAATGAGGGAAGGGTGGGGTGGGGTTGAAACTGTGTTGCCAGCTCTGGGCGCACCTCAAACTAGTTGTCCTTGGAAAATGACAAGTCAGGACCCTTACTTCCAATTCCCTTTATATAATTTCTTTTCAGGAGATATTATATGCTTTGTATTTTGTGTATAGTGAGGATAAAAATGGCACCATGGAGAACCGTAAAGAAGGAAAATATGTGCAAAAGCACTTCAGGTTTTCTGAGTCATTCGAAGAATGAAAAACAATGAAAGAACTGAGGTCTTGGCTTCCACACTAAATGTCTGGTTATTTAGCAATATCTAGATTATTTATACAGTTGTAACATTTCCATCCAGATGTTCAGCATCATAGAAACACATGTTCGGTTGTCTCGGAATTGCTCCTCAGTTTTCTGCATTAAGCAGAAGTTTAGAAGAGAGTTTAATGTTCAAGTATAATCCCTCATTAGGAATGGTGAGTCATATTGAGGAAGACAGCTTGGGGCCTTCGTTTTCTTTACGTGTCTATGGGTGCTGTCTTACATTTTGGCGGAATAGTCATTCTATGTCTTATTATAGTTTTAAATTTGTTTGCCTTCCATCATAACTTCTCTCTTGCTTTCATGCTAACAAAACATTTTTGAATAATTTATACCATCTAATCCAGTTTTTTGAAAATGTTCTAAATTCCTCTTTTATCCTTAAAGCAATTTACTTACCCTGGTAGAATTTTGATGCTCGAAAAAAAAGTAGGTGTTTTAGAAATATTCTAATCTACCTTTTTATCTTGTTTTTGAAATGTGAGTGATATTTGATAAAAGAATGAAAGTCTCCTTAAGAGGTTATATAGACAAAGAATAATATGGAACATCATTAGGCTGAATTTCTTCCTCCCAAATATTGTATAGGTTGGAGAATAACCATTTGCCTGTCCCTAAAGTGTAAAGAGAGATATGATGAGCTCTTTCATTCAGTAGTCTGTTTTGAACACCTCTTCCATACTAGGCACTTAGCCAAGTGCTGGGAAAAGATCAACATGTGCCTTGATTGTGCGGCAGATAAGTGTAAAGGGCTCATCAGAGAATTCAAAATATGACTGGGGTGAGGAATAGTGGCTAATCAATTACTTCCAGAGGTGATCCAGCCCCTTTACAACCTGGGATTTGTTAGCCTAGGAGGATGGACTTTATCCTAAGATCAGAAACAAAGGGTAACCAACATGGAAATAACCTGATCCGATTGGCCTTAAAACAAAACAAAACAAAACAAAACAAAAAAACCCCACCATTGTAGTTAGAGATAGAATTTAGCTTCAGTTAGTAGAAACCCAGCTACCACTTCTTAAAATGCTGTGGTTTATTTATTTATTTATTTTTTGTAGAAAGAAGTTAAGCACTAGATAACCCAGAGCAGGTGCACACACAATTCAAGCAAGTTGTAATGGACCCAGTCTCCCTCTGCTTTCTTGACCCACCACCCTTGGCATGTGGCTGTCTTCTTATTGCTAAATTATACCTGTAGCTGTAGATTACACCTGTAGCTGTAGGCACCATGATTTGTTCCATGCCAGAAGAAGAAAGATGCTCTAAAATCCTTTTCCTTGTAAAGCTTTGCATTTTTTTTTAGAGGAGTGGATTTATTGAGGTGTTATTGACATATAATCAGCTGCACATAGGATTTGATAAGTCTTGGCATGTTTATACACCTGTGAACCCATCCCCATATTTATGACCTCGAACATATCCATCATCCCCAAAACTCTCTTCATCCTCTTTTGTAATCCCTCCTTTGTGCTCCTCCACCCCTAATCCCAATTCCTGGTCAACCACTGACTTGGTCAGCAGGAAACCTTAGGTTGGATTTAAATTTAGTAAGTCTAGGGAATGTGTTGGCAGAGAAAAGTTGGCCTAGGACATTACTCTGGCTCATTGATTCCCTTCTTTTGACCTTCTTTTCAGCTAAGAGAGAGAGCTCATGTTTTTTAAAGTTCAGTGACAAGGTCAAGGATTTAGACTTGGTTTGGGTAAGGTCATCATAGTGGTGAAGGTAGACAGGGTCAATGCAAGTTTGCAGGTATTTAAAAAATCATGATAAACACTTGCAAGATGGAGCTTATATTAATCAGGATTCTTTATGGGTAATTGATGAGCTTGAAAGAATTTGTTGGCTCATATAACCAGGACATCCTATAGTTGGGTCATAAGGTTTGGCTGGGTCAAGGGGTTCAGGATTCTTCGCTTTTTCTATCTACTTTTCAGCTGAGCTTGCCTCTACTTAGATTCTTTTTGAGGCTAGGTCTTTCTATAGGCATTTGGCCACTGGTGGAATTAATTTGGTCCTAAAAGCATGCTATATTAGAGGAATCCATTTTTTTTTTCTTTCAATATCCCTGTATCAGATCTTAGGGGACATACTTATTGACTCTGTTGGTTTATGGATCCATCCCTTGGACCAATCACTGTTGACAGAAGGATGGGCAGCCATGATTGGTAGGCCTGAATCTTATGTCTGCTGCTGGTGGTAGTCTGGGGAAGCCAGTGAAGCACTATGATTAAGGGTTGTACAAGAAATACATGTGCTAGGTTACAAAAGCAACATATATCCACGGCAGAGGTCATTTCTACTCTGGGCAAAAATTCATCTGGTTCTTCTATTATTTTTGTTGGATGGCTGGTGGGTATGGGGATCTGAACCCATGACATTGTTATTACAAGCTGGGCTCTAACCAACAGAGCTAACCTGCCAGCCCTGCTTCTTCTTTTCTTAATCCTAGAACATTCTGACAATTCTCTATCATTTGAAAGGCGTAATGTTTTAACATTTCAACACCCACTAATGCTAGATGATAAAGAATATTATGCACATATTTTTCTTTGTTCTTTAATAGCATTGCCTGTATCAATCCAAAAGGTGCATAAACATGCATTGATTGGTTGTAAACAATTGTGTTTGCTTGAGTGATTACTAAGATTAAGTCTCTTCATCTCCAGTGGAATTTCTTGCTCCCCCACTCTAGGCAACTCACTGTGTGATCTTGTGCTTGTGTGTGAATATAGGTGTATGTGACGAAATTTCTGGGTTAGATAAAAGAAAAATAAGAAGCAACAAATGAATAAGCTAGCATTTGGTAGTTAACTAATGGAAAGGTCATATGAGTAGACTGGCTTTATTGTTCCTTTATACGTCACTGTGCAGCCAGGTCCCATAGAGAGTAAGTGAAAGAGATGATATTCAAATACATATTGATCTGGCTATGAAAAGAACTATAATTTCTTATGCATTATAAGAGCCTTTAATATTACATCTCGATGTTAACAATTACTTAAATATATCGCTAGGCCCTATGATATTGTTCTATAGGGAGAAAAAAATTGCACGCAGCAGTAAGTTTGCTACAACTCTGCCACTGTATCACTGGCCTGCCACTTTGCTACTCTGATTTCCTTACTTAGAGAATGATGGGACTACATTAAGATCACTGGCCTTTTTTTTCTTGGCGTTCGGTGAGTTTCTGCTGCTTCACGAGGCTTGGCGAGAATTTCTATGTCCCCTGCACTAGCACCTCGTGTTTCTTCACTTTCATCAGAATCTACTCATGTGCACTGGTGGTTTTGCCACTGCTGCTGCCTCTTGGGATTTGCTTGTGGAAGCAATGTAATGTCTTGCTTTGGTGTGCCTTTTCCACGACAGCTCTTTTAACTCTTTTTAAACTTTTGTTATATGTGATTCACTTTTCTTTGTTTTAAAGAGAAAACAGGAAAGGTTGGTACTTCCTGCTTATAACAACATTGCTATCAACAAATTAACAGATCCAGAACCAGTTTTTATCAGCATTATGTCTTCCAAAGGAAGGAAACTATTTGTCATAGGTCTAAATTTACATTGTTATAATTGGTTTCATAAGGAAACTGTTATTATAATTGAACAAAGGATTCTTGGCAGTTCCTTTGTCTACCAAGTTCTAGTGACAAACTTAAGCTTTTTAATTATGCAGTTAGGATTAATTGTATTTGAATCAATAATTTTTAAATCACTAGTTTGGAAGACTGTATAATCTCATTCTCTTCAAAGTTACAAACCAACCATAACACACAATTATCACTACTCGGTAATAAACTGTTTCATTATTATTTTTAAAAGGTTCTATTTTAGAAAAAGTGAAAGAACACACATAATCAAATCTAATTAGAGGCTTATTATAAATCATTAGGTGTTATTTCTAATTTAAAAAGTTAATTATGAATATTTGGGGGCTTTTAGTTATAATGTGTTAGAAACACCGCTCAAAAGAAAACACAGTTTTCTCGATTTTTTAATTAAGCAAACCTAACATATTTTGGCGGGGGAGGAAGGTATCAGAAAATGGATTAGCTCAAATAAATTCGTGTTTGTACAGTTTCATTATTGTAGTAAAATTCAAAATTTGTTTTAGACAGTTGAATCTATGCTCTCTTCCACCTTTGAGAATGGCCTTTACAGATGAAAATGTGTATTTGTGTGTGTGTGTATTTGTGTGTGGTTGGTGTATGTGCACCAGGGAGTTGGGGGTGAGAAGGGGGAAGGGTGGTGTCTTGGTTCACACTTGGGACCACCAAGTGTCATGGGCCTAAAAATTTGCTTTTTGTTATAAATGTGTGGAGAAACAAATTATTGTCTACTGCCTTTAGGTATCTACCACCTTCATTTGAAAGCCTGCCTTTTTCCTAATGAGAGCACATTATAGGAGGGAATGTGGACCATAATTAATGATGTACAGATGAGAATTAGTAAAAAAAAATTGAAAGACAAATGAGAGTGTCTTGACATAAATCACTAGGTTTGGGGAATGTTGGGAGCTAAGGCTGGATGAAGAGAGTTGGACCAATTTACAGAGGAAAGAAGAATTTAGATTTGGTGCGGCTGTTAAAATTTTTCTAGTTTTAATTAGAAAATATTTTATACACACGGAATATACTATGGTAGACTCCTGTGAACCCATTAGCTATATTTCACAGATGCCAGTGTTCTGCCATGTCTCTCTCTGTAAGAAGTTAGATGTTACAGTAGAGCTGAAGGCCCACTCTCCAGCCCTTTTCCCACTTTTCCCCTCTCAAAAGTAGTCACTATCCTGAAATCAACATCTGTCATTTTCTTGCATGTTTATGGCAATTTCACATATTAACATCCACAAAGAACGTACAGTATTATTTTTTGCATTTGAAAATTTACATATATGGTATGTTTTGTCTTTATACAACTTGTCTGATTTATTCTGTTATTTTTTTTGAAATTTTTCAGTGTCATAGAAATAGATAAAAATCATTTGTATTCCCTTGTGTGATCGCACCAGAATTTATGAATTCCCTAGTCATGCGTTAGAGGTTGTTTTTAATTTTTTCCTGTTACAAACAAGGCTGCAGCAGAATCTTGGTATATGTCTAGTTGGGGACTTGGATGTTTCTCTTGGGTATTAACCTAGAAACAGAATTGCTGGGTTAGTAAGGGATACATATCTTTACTTTTCCTAGGTGTTACCAAAATGTTCTGTGAAGTGGCTATAACAATTTATACTTGTATGTGGGTTCTAGGTTCCTCACATCCTTTGTGTCTACAGGTGAGATGGTATCTCATTGTTCTAATTTTCGTTTCCCTGATTTTTTGATGAGATTTAATGTCTTTCATGTGTTGATTGGCCTTTTGGATTCTTTTTCAGTGAATTACCTCTTACTACCTTTGACCACTTTTCAGTGTGCTTTTTGTCTTTTTTAAGTTGATTTGTAGGCATTCTTAACATATATGTGTGCTGGAAATTTCTTCTTCTAGTGCTAGTCTTATCTCACATTTGTCTGGTATTTTATACCATAAAGAATTAAAAGTTTTTAACATGTAGTATAGTGTGGTAGGTAAAAACACAGAATCTGTAGCCAGCCAGCCAGGGTTCATATCCAAGCTCTACCTCTTCCTGGCTGTGTAACTTTGGGAGAGTTACTTTATGTCTCTGTGCATAACTTTTCCCATCTGGAAAATGGAGGCAATAGTACTACCTAACTCTTAGGGTTATTGTGAAGACTATATTAGTTAATAAATATAAAGCATTTAGAATACTTTCTTGCACATTGAAAATACCATAACAATATTGTATGTGCTTTTTGGGGTCTTATTTAAGAAATTTTCCTTTAACCACAAAGTCATTAAAATATTTTCTGTACTTTTTCTTAAAAGTTTAAGTTGTGCTTTTTAGATGTAGGCTTTAATCTATGCAATCAGGGAGAGATTAGTAATATCTTTTTCAAAATGGCCAGGTAATTGTCACAGGGCTACTTATTAAAGCCCACTCTTTCTCTACTGATTTAGAATTCCGTATCTCTGAAAAACCATGCTGTTGGTTTCTTTAGATCTATGTCAGTTACTTGATTTTAATTACTGAACCATTATAATGAGTTCTGGTATTTGTTAGGATGATTCTTAACTTATTTAGTTCTTTTAACTTTAATTATTTTACTAATAAAAAAATGAAACATTCAAAAGATGTAGAGTTAGGCTCAAGTTTTGCAGAGCATGAGTGAAAACAGCAACAAAGGCAGAGTTCAGGACAGCTAGGTTTAACCAATGAAAGGACTGATTTGCCATCAGGAGCAGTTTTTCTGTATGGTGCTGGTGACAGTATAGCTGGCTGAGAAAAAGTGCAGCAGACACAGGTTTTTCTCTTTAATCTTCTTAAAACTGTTCCTAGCTCTTCTGTGACATTTCTTCTTCCATGTGAATTAATGGGTCATTGTGTAAAGTTCCACCCAAAAGCCTACTGAGACTTTGACTAGATTTGCATTGAATTTGCAGGTTAAATGGTGGATAAATTAATGCTTTAAATGAGCATTCCCATCCATGAACACGATATACCTCTTCATTTAACTTAGGTCTTTTTCATGTTCTTCAATACATTTCACAGTTTTCTTCATGAAGGTCTTAGACTACTTTTGTTAGATTTATTCATATGTACCTCAAATTTTGTGGGCATGTTACGAATTGGATCCTAAAAAGATACATTTAAAAAATAATTTGGTGCATCAACATGCTGTTGATTTTTGTATATTGATCCTGCTTCTAACAACTTTGCTGGTTCTTACCAATATTAGTAATTTGTGGATTCTTTTGGATTTCCTTTGTAGATACCCATATTAATTTGTAAATAATGACAGCTGTGTTTTCCTTCTCCCATCTTTGTTCTATATTCACTCTTCTTCACTTGTCTGACAGTAGAGAAAAGAATTGGTGAAAGCCCTATACCCTTGTGTTGTTCTTGAATATGGGAGGAAATGTTTCTCATGTTTTATCATTGAGTAGGATTTTTGCTTTGGGTTTTTGGTAGCTATTCTTTATCAGTTAGGGAAATTTGAGGGGATTTACTCTTGTTCTTATTCTTAAAAAGTAAGTTTGCTGAAGGGCTGTCTTTTTTTCCCTCTTAATGAAGCTTTATTTAACCTTTCTATTATGTTTCTCTTTCTTCTTTGAGCTTGTTTTATTTGACTCTTTTTTAAGTCTGCATTTTTTAAAATATATTTTTTTATTTCTACATTGTTTTTATTTCCCTTTTATCTTTTTAGTCAATTTAAATATGTTAATTTTAGTCTCATTTAGTTAGTTCTATTAAATTCTTGGGAGCTCCGATCCTCTTTTTGCTGTGTGTGTGGCATCTCTTGTGGTAAATTCATTTTTTATGTGTTTTGTGAGTTTTGATTGGCTGCAAAGTTTTTTATTTTTCTCTTTGGGAATGCTTTGTGAAGGCTGAGATTTGAAAGTGTTCCTCCTGAGTCATTTGGATTTACTTCTGGAAATTTTCCCGTAAATGCCCTAACTGCCAGTGATCAGCTTTTATTTAAATTGCTTGGCTTGAAGACTCCTGCAGGCCCACGATGGTGCACATTTAGACTACACACATGGGCATGATAGGCTTGGTGTTTCTCTTTCTTGCAGACTTTTCGAAGAGACTCAGAAATCTTTGCTGTCTTCCTAGATGTATTGTTTCAGTTTTTCTATATACCTTTAAACTGAGAATATAGCATTTTGGAGATCCTAGGTATGCGAGGGTCTCAGTTTCACTTTCCAACTCTACCTGGTTTAAAACCTAAGTCCCTTCCCTTTAGGGACTGCTCTGATCCAGAGACTCCTTCCCTACCCTCTCATGGGCCCCCCGGTACCAGCTGTGTGCTTTCAGTTCTCCTTTCATTTCTGGTCTATGAGAGTAGCAGGAAGGCTTCTATGGTAACTCAGATGCCCATGTTCTCAGAACTCTCTGTGTTAGGCTGAACAATGACCTCTATACCCCTAAAAGGTGTCCACATCCTAATCCTTGGAACCTGTGAATATGTTACCTTACATCGCAAAGGGGTCTTTGAAGATGTGATTTAATTAAGAATCTTGAGATGGGGAGATTATTCTGGATTATATCGGTGAGCTTTATGTGATCACAAAGGATCTTATAAGAGGGAAGCAGGAGGGTCAGAGTTAGAAAAGATGTGCTGAGGTTGTAATCCGAGATTTGAAGATGGTACACTGTTGGCTTGAAGATGGAGGAAGGGGCTGTACCCCAAGGAACGTAGGTAGCCTTGAAGCTAGAAAAGGCAAGGACATGGATTCTCCCCTGGAGTTTCCAGAACAAATGCAGCCTGACTGATTTTAGCCTGGTAAGACCCATGTCAGACTTCTGACCTCCAGACAGTATTTACATTGGGGTCTTTTTTTCCCCACCTATTACCTTACGTGCCTCTTTACTATTTCTTTGCAGTCTTTGGTCTATTCTGTTTATCTGGATTTTTCCTGTACTCTGACCCACTTTGTACAAAGTCTGATATAGCAATTATTTGTCCCATTGTAATTTTTCATTCTCTCCTACACTGACTTCTAGAGCAAGGGTCAGCAATCTACAGCCCATTGGCTAAATCTGTCCACTGCCTATTTTTGTATAATTTGCTAGCTAAGAATGGTTTCACACTCTTACATGGTTGGAAAATAATCAGAGGAAGAACAGTATTTTGTGATACATGAATTCAGATTTCAGTATCTATAAATAAAGTGTTATTGGAGCATAGCCCTGCTCATTTGTTTACGTATTGTCTGTCGCTGCTTTTGTGTACAGTGGCAGAGTTGAGTAGTTGTGGCAGAGACCATGTGATCTGCAAGGCCAAATAGCAGATATCTGGTCC
This sequence comes from Galeopterus variegatus, assembly GCF_000696425.1. Classification (NCBI taxonomy): domain Eukaryota; kingdom Metazoa; phylum Chordata; class Mammalia; order Dermoptera; family Cynocephalidae; genus Galeopterus; species Galeopterus variegatus. The sequence continues at coordinate 247,186 of NW_007729774.1, read as the reverse complement.
TTAACAGAGAACATTTGTGAACTCCTGTTCTAGTAGGGATGTCTTGCCTCTGGCTCTTAGCACATAGTTGGCACCAAACATTTGTTGATGAGTAATTAACTTTTAATTTAATATTTAAGAATATTTAACTTTAATTACTCCTAATATTTAAGAATTTCATTAATATAGTAAGGATTGGTATGATTCCCAAAAGGATTCTTTAAAACTCTGGGGTTAGAAGAATTTTATATTATCAGATTATACATGCTTCTGATCTTTTTGGCTCTAAGACTAAAAATGCAGAGCAGTAGTCCTGTCCATGAA
>NW_007729774.1:239276-246279 GCF_000696425.1 Galeopterus variegatus | reverse complement strand
CAAACATTTGTTGATGAGTAATTAACTTTTAATTTAATATTTAAGAATATTTAACTTTAATACTCGTAATATTTAAGAATTTCACTAATATAGTAAGGATTGGTATGATTCCCAAAAGGATTCTTTAAAACTATGGGGTTAGAAGAATTTTATATTATCATATTCATGCTTCTGATCTTTTTGGCTCTAAGACTAAAAATGCAGAGCAGTAGTCCTGTCCATGAATTTAATCAAATTAGGAAATAATCATCACACCCAGGACTTGATGTTGGCAGGGGGGGATGATTAGTCTCATGTGTCAACTTGGCTAGGCTGTGGTGCCCAGTTGTTCGGCGAAATGCCAGTCTAGATGCTGCTGTGAAGGCATTTTGTAGATGTGACAAACATTTACCATGAGTTGAGTTGAGGTGAGTCAGATTACGCTCCATGATGTGGGTAAGCCTTATCCAACCAGTTGCAGACCTTAAGAGCAAAGACTGAGGTTTCCTGAGGAAGAAGGAATTCTGCCTTGGTGTCTAGCCTGCTGGTCTGCTCTACAAATTTCTGACTTTGCCAGTCACGACAATCACGTGGGCCGATTCTTTAAAATCTGTCTCTGTCTCATTAATTCTCGACAGATAGGTATAGATGTAGAATATTTCTTATTGTTTCTGTTGCTCTGGAAACAGACACAGCAAGCTGCTCCAATGTGTTGCAAACGTGGACAGTGAGGATGCTAAGCACAGCCCTCTCTTCTCTCTTCTCACCTCCTCCAGGCTTCTCTGCCTTTTACAGCTTGTGTAAAGAAATGTGTTATATTTGGACAGCACAAGTCAGAAATAAGCTCACTTGTGAAGGGGCAGAGGCCTTTTTCTCAGCCCAAGGTTGTTTGAAGTTGTGAGAATGTGAGTGAGTGTGATAAACATGAGACAGAAGCAAATGGGCGTGCTGATAAGGAGCAAAATGAGAAAATGAGAGGGACTAGACAAATTTCTGGGGGCCAAAATTTGTGAGAATTTTTCCCTCTGAAAAGAAAAGCTTTCTGTGCGTACCACCAAGTTCTGTCATGCATACATATGGCTTCTTTTATTCTCAAGTTTTGTCTCTGGCAAAAATACAAAAATACTTTGGATAAAATTACATTTTACCTGTATAAAAGTGGAGGAAAGGAAAAGAAAAAAAATACAAATAGATGCTCAATATTTAGCAGTTTTGCTTGCCTCTCTACATATGTAAGAAGTTTTATATACCAGTAAGTGTAAAATTCATTTAATAAACTATTGTTCTACATATGATAAATTACACATTTGAGCAGAAAAAAGATCCACTTGAGTAAATGGTGATTTATATTTATATTTCTAAACAGAGCTTATCAGGCCTTTAAATGGTAACAAAATATGTATTTTTTATATTTTGATTCTTTCTAACAAGTTGTTCCAGGAAGTGTTGAACTCACGATTGAATTGGCTGTGTCTCCTTTCTGCCCACAGCCTCTCCCCCTTCTCCTCCCAGATACCTATTTAAGCTATATCTTCTAATTAATTAGTTATAGTCTTTGTGTGGCATACTATTTATTTAAGTGCTATTTTAAAGAAGAAATTGTAACTGAACTTTATAGGTCATAATTATATATTCTACTTATTCACCTGCTGTTGTGTTATGAAAATGTAAATAAAATGATTAGACTATAAAATAATTTCTTCTTGCTTAGCTATGCCATTTCATTCTAAATAGCTAAAATCTCTTATACTCTTTTTATCCTGCTAAAAGTTTTAGTGGTCTCTCTAAATATGAACTCTAGTAGACTAGATAATGATATCAAAAGGAATTTATTTCAGCAACAATTCTGTGAGCAATTTTTGAGTGTTCTCCGGGGACTGGTCCTGTGATAGGTGCTGAGGATATGGGATATACAGAGGTGAAAAGATGGGGGTCCTCACGACTTTCTTTCATCTCCTGCAGAAACAGGCTTGGAAATAGAGTGTGGGTGTGACAGCAGTAAGAGTGGAACCATGTTCAAGAAACGGAGATTGTCCAGATAAGGGATGGATTAATTCAGTCTGTAGGGGATTAGGAAGGCTTCACAGAGGAGGTTACAGTCCAACTGGGCTTTGAAGGAAAGTGAGTGATTTCCATGTGAAGAGAACAGTATGTTGGATTGAGATGTATTGGCTTCTAGAAGTTTTACATGTGCTCTTACTTCAAAAGCTTAAGTAGCATGCATTTAGATTTAGTAAACCAGATCTGAAACTCCATGATAATTTTATAGGTTATTGTTAGTCTTTTTTTAAAGCATGACTGAAGATTAACATAATTTGTTAAAACAGTGCTATCTACTGAGATCTTGTGTGTATTCTAGTATTAACACTTGTTTGTAAGGTATTGAGTAGGTGCCTAAAAAATGTTCTTGATATTATATAAACTGACTCTTTCTCCCTTTTCTCTCTCTTTTCCCTGACAACCTCCCCCCCGCCTCGTTGATTTTGCAGTTGGTTAGTCTGTTGCTAATTGGAATTGCTGCGTGGGGCATTGGCTTTGGACTGATTTCCAGTCTCCGGGTGGTCGGCGTGGTCATTGCGGTGGGCATCTTCTTGTTCCTGATTGCATTAGTGGGGCTGATCGGAGCCGTGAAACACCATCAGGTGTTGCTATTTTTTGTATCCTTTTTTAAAATCAGGGTTTTTTACCCCAGTTGGGTGAGTTCTTATTCATTGTTGATTACTACTTTGACAGCTACAACTAATTTAATATTATCATTAGGAAATTAGTTGCCAGAAATCAACTCCTAGAAAGCTCTGTGCATATTTGTACATTCAATATTAGGCACATTTCTTAAATTTATTGTATTTTTACATATTTCCATTTTCTCCTTGTCACATCATAAAGAATGTATTTTGCAAGCTCAGTATCATTCTACTTAAGTATTACAAATTCAGATTTAAAGTGAAATGATTCAGTGACTTCTAGGCCCTTTCTAGCATATCAATATTTGGTTGGGAATTTCAGTGTTTTTTTTTTTTTTTTTAATATTAAGAAAGTTTACATGCTTTCATGTATACTTATTTCCTATTTTATATATATAAGAATTTTTATTTCATTTTGAATGAAATTCAAGTAGATGTGTTTTTCATTATCATTATCACTAGACTTTTTCGCTATAAATTTGTAGCTGCAGTGTATTATCAAAATAATAATTATGTGTATTCTTTCTGAACTTTCCGTAAGTGTCATCTGTTCTGTTTTCTGGGCGAATTACTTCTATTGCATTCTTAAGTTGTCAGTACCTCTGTTTTATGCTATTTCGAGAGTACTTAGACCTATCCTTAACTTTTCACCCAGTATATGATTATTCTCTTACTGGTATTTATTGTTCAGTTTTAAATTACTTTATTGCATTCTTAAGTTGTCAGTACCTCTGTTTTATGCTATTTCGAGAGTACTTAGAGCTATCCTTAACTTTTCACCCAGTATATGATTATTCTCTTACTGGTATTTATTGTTCAGTTTTCTGTATCTTGTGCTTGTTTAGCCCTGAATCAGGAACAGCAGGTAAGCGAAGACTTTTTCCTTCTACTTTATTATACCACATAGCATGAGTATGAAAAAAGGGAGAGAAATATTGAATTATAAAATAATTTTTTCTTGCTCAGAATGCCATTTTACCATGAATAGCTAAGCTCTCTTGTTCCTGATTGCATTCGTGGGGCTAATTGGAGCCAGACACCATCAGGTGTTGCTATTTTTTGTATCCTTTCAATAGGATTTTGTTTTCACTGGGTAAAAAGTGCTACTGCGATGTTCACCCAGTCTTCTCCCACCATTATGCAATGAAATATTTGCTCCAGAATATTTGTAGTTCCATTCTAGCAACTCTTTTCAGATTCTAATTTGTAGAGAAATATGGTTTCTGTCTTGGGGCAACAGAAAGATTGTCTTGTTACACCCTGATAATTGAGCCTTTGAACCAAGTGCTTCTTTTAAATGGCATGTAAAAATTAAGACCTTTTTTTTTCTTAGGATAGAAATAGTGCCTTAATTTTCGTTGTCGATTGAGGGATAAGCCTTTGAAAAATTTTAATGGTCTTATAAAGAGTATTTTAGGCACACTCACTACTAAAAGATATAGGCTCTAGCTTTGTACATTTTAGGCAGCAATGATACATTTTATTGTATATATTAAATACATTTTCTAGGGTCAGCTTTTGGAGGTTGGTTGGAACAATACAGCAAGTGCTCGGAATGACATCCAGAGAAATTTAAACTGCTGTGGGTTCCGAAGTTTTAATCCAAATGACACCTGTCAGGCTGTAAGTACAAAATATAAAATATTTTTTGGAAATGTGTTACACACTGTTGAGTAATGATTGTAGAAGAAATGGACTTTCTGATGCTGAATTGTATTTCACAATTGTTTTACATATATTTCCATAGAAACTATTATATCATTTGCTTGTTCTCAAATATCCACTCCTAAGAGTGCTGAAAATTTTAGGGTCCTGCGGGACACAGACGCTTTTGATTTATTGTCCCTCATTGCTTCCCTTCTTCTCGTAGAATAAGTTGTGAAAGAGAAATAACCATACATCAGTTTACATGTGTTTATATTTGGGGGAAAAGCCTATTACCACCTCTCTGAGCCCCGAGCCAGGTATTCCCTCAATGAGGCCTCTTTTGTAGTATTGTCTCCTCGTAGGGGTCTGTATTAGTTTTCCATTGCTATGTAACATATTATCACAAAGTTAGTGGCTTAAAACTATACCCATTTATCAGCTCACAGTTTCTATGAGTCAGGAGTCTGGGTATGACTTAGCTGGGTCCTCTGCTCAGGGTCTTATCAGGCTGAAATGAAGGTGTCAGCTGGGGCTGCCGTCTCACCTGAGGCTCGCAGTTCTCTACGAAGCTCAGTCGTTGTTGGCAGTATTTAGTTGCTTGTGGTTGTAGGACTGAGCCCCTTTTTTCTTGCTGGCTGTTTTCTGGAGGTCTCTCTCAACAACCAGAAGCTGCTCTCAGGTCCTAACTATGCGGCCCTCTCACAACATGTCAGATCCAAGTCAGCATGAGAATCTCTCCCTTCTGTTATGATGGGGTCTTATGGAACACAGCATAAACATGAGAGTGACTATCCCATCAAATATACATGTTCCACCCACACTCAAGGGGAGGAATCATATAGGGCATGTACACTGCGGGCAGGAATCGTAGAAATTTGCACACTATAAAACCAAGTTCCCAAATTGTATATAATACCCCCAGACAGGAATATTTTGCGTGTGCAGTTTTTAAATGCTCTTTATAAATGTACTTTGAAATAAAAGTTCTTATCTTTAATTGGTACAGAGCTGTGTTAAAAGTGGCCACCCGTGCTCACTGTGTGCTCCGATAATAGGAAAATATGCTGGAGAGGTTTTGAGATTTGTTGGTGGCATTGGCCTCTTCTTCAGTTTTACAGAGGTATGTGCAAATAACTCAGTGTTTTTCCTCCAGGGATTTCTGTTTTGTATGGCAAAGGGCATGGCATTTTGCCTTAACTTGGCATTTAGTTTTTGGAATGTGTCAATGGGTAATTTTATTGAGAAACAGTATTGTAAATGGAGGAAGCTTGGCTTGGAATCAGAACACACAAATCTAGCACTAACTTTAGGACAGGGTGAAATGTTTGAACTTGGCATTTAGTTTTTGGAATGTGTCAATGGGTAATTTTATTGAGAAACAGCATTGTAAATGGAGGAACCTTGGCTTGGAATCAGAACACACAAATCTAGCACTAACTTTAGGACAGGGTGAAATGTTTGATCTGTTTCCTTTCATGTAAAGTCTAGTGAACTAATGGAATTGAATTGGACTAGATTATCTCTGGGCTCTCTTCTATTTCTGGTTATATGAAAAATTATAATTTTAATTTTGGGAAAGGTAGGACATTCACATTGTTTAATATATGTGTTAATATAAAATACATACAGTACATAAAGATGTACTTTTAAAAATTGCCTTCCAACACTCTCTTCCATTCCCCTCTGTTCCTAGCCTTTCAAAACCTATAGGTAACCACTGTTATTAATTTTTATATATATTTATATTATATTAATGTTTATTATAATTAATACATTTTTATATAGTATATATGTCTATAAGCAAAACCACACATATTATTTGATAATTTTTAAGGGATGCCAATTCTTTACTCATTGTCTTTATTAAACTCTCAGTATCTATGGACGTATTTTGATGCTTCTGAATTGGCAATATTTATCAAGAAAAAATTTTTTTTAACTCATAAATTCCACTTATACAATTTTATTTCATGGAGATAATTGTATAACTGTGTAAATTGAATACTCAAGAATGTCTGTTGTTTATGACAGCAAACCTTTGGGCCACCTTGTGTTCCTCAACAATTTGCTGGTTAAATTAAGGTATAACACACAGGAGCAAATCGTTAAGGAATGGACTTAGGAGCTGCACCATCTGGGTTGGAAACCTAGTGTCACTGCTTATTAGTTATGTGACCTTGGGCAAGTTGCTTAAGTTTTCTATGCTTCTGTTTCCTCATTTTTATAAATAGAGTTAATAATAAATTGCCCTGTTTCGTAGGGTTGTTGTCATGATTAAAAGAATTAGTACATATGAAACTTGTAATACTTAGACTAGTGCATGAACATGGCAGATGCTGCGTTTTAGCTGTCATTTTGTAGCCATTAATTAATTATTGATATATTAGTAACCATATTATGCCCCATTAAAAAAAAAAAAGACAGTGAGACCTATATTATTGTCATGGTCAGTTGTCCACGTCATACTCCTGCTTTAAACAGATAATAGAATAACAAGTATAGAATAATTCTTTTAAGATTGTGCATATAGCTCTAGAAATATATGGTAGGCTATTTGTAAGAGTGAGCATGTATCTTTAAAAGAAAATCAGAAAAATCCTAAGTGTTTTGTATAGTTGGAGTTTAATCTGTTGGACAATTAATTTTTCATTCAGTAGGTCGTTATAATAAATAATTCATGACCAGCTTTCTTG
>NW_007729774.1:215678-238550 GCF_000696425.1 Galeopterus variegatus | reverse complement strand
CGCTCAGCCAGTGAGCGGGAACCGGTCTGTATGTGGGATCCGAACCCTCGGTGGGAGTGCCGCTGCACTCCCAAGAAGCGCACTGTAGCAGTGCGCCACCGGGCCAGCCCCAAAACAGGGACTTTTAATAAGAATACCAGAGTGGCCTCAGAGGGTGGGATGAGTGTGAAAACCACAGCCCAAAGCTGGGCCTCGTGACCCAGGCTGAGCCCTTTCCTATTTCTTTCCCTCTATTTCCTTTCCCTCCTCTTTACCCCCTTCCTTTTTCCCCCCCTTTCACTAATTCCTCACTATTTTTTTCTGTGTATTTGCTTTGCCCTTTCCTATTTCTTTCCCTCTATTTCCTTTCCCTCCTCTTTACCCCCCTTCCTTTTTCCCCCCCTTTCACTAATTCCTCACTATTTTTTTCTGTGTATTTGCTTTTTTTCTTTGGCATTTACCCAGCTTTTTTATGACTTATTTTTTTAATTTAAAGGAGATTTTACTTTTCATGTAGTCATCTATCACTTTTTTCCCTGGATAGTCTGTCCCTTTGATTTTATGCTTAGAAAGGCCTTTCTCTTTTTGATATTTTGTGTGTGTATTTATCATATATTTTAATTTAGTTTCAATTTTTGCCTTCAAGAATGAAAAATCCACATTTAGATGTTATTAACAAAGTGGGGGAGAAAAGACCAAGCTTAATATTCACTTTTTAAAAGAAGTTTCCCCTAATGTTCTTCCTTCTCTGACTATTTCATTTCACTTTTTTCCAGGAAAGAGCTATTTGACTTGTGGGTTGGTTTTGACGTTGATTCAAGAAAATTCATATATAGCTTGAAAATAATTTTGTGCATTTCTCCTTTCTTTTCTTTAAAAAACATGAACTTTTGTCAACATCTTCCATGCCATTAGCTACAAAGGTTGATTTAATGTATGTTATATTCACAACAGTTTTTATTATATCACCAAACATTTAAAATCTAGTTGTTATAAGTTACATGATATGTAACTTTGTAACACTTAAAAAATATAAAGTACAAAAATATAAAAAATATGAAAACTTAAAAAATATATAATAGAGAAAAACTGGAATGAGGGATCCCTATACACTCATCAGCCAGATTCAGCAGTTATCAGAATTTTGCCACATGGTTTCTTTCATAAAGTATTCTTCGTGTGTTTGATAAATACATTTCTTGCCCCCCCACCCCCTTTCAGACAGACTCCGAAGGAGACTTTCCACTTCTTCAAATTAGGCTTACCTCTCCTGATTCAACCCACAAACCATAGTTCCATCAGCCCATACATGTTGTAGCTATAAACATTGCCAGTCATGAATTTTATAGTAATTTGTGGATTATTATTGTGGTCCGTGGAGAAAATGTGTGACTTACAAAATTCTCTAGAATTATTTTGGGCTAATGAGTGGCTATGAAGTCAAATAAATGAAATATTGACGCAGACGTAAAGTGGGAAATATGGTTTGAAATTCATTTTGTTCCATTAAAATTTTATATCCCTTTAGGTCTAAAATGTTAGAAGTTTTGATGATTTATAATAAATCAACTTTGAAATAGCAGAAACACATTTCTTAATTTTAGAAAAGCTATATTGGTAAACAATTTAATGAGCTTGGTGTGGGAAATGGTTCAATAACAACTTAATCATTTTTCTGAAATAATAGGGTCCTCCCTACTTAAGAGGTAGGAATTATAACATTTTTTATGACCAGTGTTGGAAAATTTATTTATTATAAGATTTTGGCTATTGCTTAATTTTTACTTAACTCAGTTTCTGAATTATCAAAGTATATGTTATTTTAGCTATTTAGACTATTCAGTGTTTGTATTAGTTTCCTATTGCTGCTGTAATAAGTTACTACAAACTTAGTTGCTTAAAACAACACCAATTCATTGTCTTACAGTTCTGGAGATCAAAAGTTTAAAATAAAGGCTCCCTCTGGAAGCCTGGCTCGTAGCCCCTTTTTCCATGTTCAAAGCCAGTGCGGTGGCATCTTCTCCCTCTTACTCTGCTTCTCTTTGCTTTTGTCATTACACTGTCTTCTCTTCATGTCTCTGACTTTGTCCTTCCTGCCTCCCTCTTATCACGATCCCATGATTACATCATTGAGTCCACCTGGATAATCTCCCTGTCTCAAGATCTTTTTTTTAATTTTAACTTCTCAATATACATTGTAGTTGATTTTCATGACCCTTTACCCATTCGCCTTCCCCCCTCCTTCTCTCCCCTCCCCCCCACATCATATCTGTTCACTTGTCTTGATAAGTTCAAGGAATTGTTGTGATTTTTGTGTCTTCTCCCCCCACATTTGTTTGTGTGTTTATTTATTTATTTATTTTTTAGCTCCCATAAGTGAGAACATGTGGCATTTCTCTTTCTGTGTCTGACTTGTTTCACTTAATATAATTTTCTTTAAGTCCATGCATGTTGTTGCAAATGGTAGTATTTCATTCTTTTTTATAGCAGAGTAGTATTCCATTGTGTAGATATACCACAGTTTCCTTATCCACTCATCTGGTGATGGACATTTGGGCTGGTTCCAACTCTTGGCTATTGTAAATAGAGCTGCAATAAACATGGGAGTGCAGGTATCCCTTTGGCATGATGACATCCATTCCTCTGGGTATCTGTCTCAAGATCTTTAACTTAATCACACCTGCCAAATCCCTGTTACCCTGTAACCTAACATATTCCCAGGTTCTGGGGATTATGACATGGACATCCCTGGGGGGCAGTCATTCAGCTAGCACAGTGTTAGTTTTTATTAGGGCCTCTCATTTGGTTTACTTACTCCATTTCAAAAAGAAAAAGAAATCTCTCCCCTTAGAACAAAAAATGCAAGTGATTCAGAGGTTCCAGAGCTATTTTATGGATGAACTGAACAAATATATGCAAATGTTACTTTCTTTTTCTTCTTTTATCTTCTTGCATTCCAGATCTTGGGTGTTTGGCTGACCTACAGATACAGGAACCAGAAAGATCCTCGCGCTAATCCCAGTGCATTCCTTTGATGAGAAGAAAAGGAAAATCTTTCATATCGTGATCTTGTTCATGTTCTCTGATTTTACGTTAAGCTAATTTGCCCATTAAATGAAAGAAACAGTATGTGAAAAATTACATTGTTGACAGTGGAATTACATATTTTTACTCTTTACGATTCTCTGTTTTTACTTTTATGTTGTTTTCACTCATTGCTGAAAAAAATTTGAAACTTGTGGTCTCCTCTGATCCTCAGTGGTACCTGTAATCTACTGTATTCACAGTGTCTGCCACTGTCCACTGTGGCCTTTCTTAGCATTTTTACCTGCAGAAAAACTTTGTATGGCCCTATTATGTTGGTCATATTGTGAATATAAATATACAGCTTATTGGAATAATTGTATGTAGCACTATGCTGTGTAGATAGTTCCTATTGGAAAAACAGTTGAAGTTTATTAAAGCCAGAAAGTATGAGATTCTGTTATGTTAATTTCAATAAGAGAAATCCAAATTCCCAGTATGTTCGTCTTTTTTTAGGAAGGATGATGTGTTGTGGTAAAAAGTGTTGATATAAAAGTGATAATTTAGTTCTGGTAGCTTTTATGATTACATCAGTGTATTCTAGAAATAGTAATGTCTTTAGGAAATTGTGATTTAGTTTTTGACTTTTTAGATAAGTACAAAGAGAAGTGGTCTCATGAAATGCTCTAATGTATAACATTTACCATCAGCCTTCAAAATGAAATGAGTTTGTGAAATTCAGAAAGTATATCTTTATAATCTTGATATTCCTTTATAATAATCTGAAGTTCAAAAGAGTACATTTTTAAACAGGTTACTATTAATGCATTGGCCCACGTAACAAAAAGATTTGATTGTCTTAAAAATCATTAAATACCTTTTTTCATGAAATTTCTTAGTATTGTAAAAAAGCAGTTTGTCAAATCCAAGCATATTTGAATGTAATCTCCCACAATTTGAAATCGAAGTGCTGTAGTATTGTGGTTCTGTATATTATGTTAAAAAATTAAAGGATGGAAACGTTTCTTTGTATATGTATATTTGAATTAAAAGAAAGTAATGGAAGAATTGGTAAATGAATTAAATGGGGTGGAGTTCTTTTCTTTCTGCTTTAGGTTCTCCTTGACTGACTTAGAACTGGATATTGCTATTTTAGTATATAATCAAGCACTAATATCTATTGTAGCCATTTCCAAATCCTTTCTTGAAATGTTTCAGTGGTTAATATTATCTTCATGGTGAGAAAAGTTTTTTATTTTTATTTTTTCAGGATAATTAGTATATTCAACATTACAAGATGTAATCATTTTTTATGTCCAATTTCTCGCTAACTTCCTTTCCCACCTCTGCTGGCCTCAGTTCTATTTTCTTCTTTTGAAAGTTCAGCAAATTGTTATAATCGTCATATCTTTATTAATTTAGCTCTCACTTATGAATGAGGACATAGTATTTCTCTTTCTGTGCCTGGCTTATTTCACTTAACATAATTTTCTCTTACTTCATCCATGTTGCTGCAAATGGCAGAATTTCACTCTTTTTTATGGCAGAGTAGTATTCTGTATATATATACCACATTTTCCTTATCCAGTCGTCCATTGATGGACATTTAGGTAGGTGGTTCCATCTCTTGGCTATTGTAAATAGACCTGCGATAAGCATGAGAGTGTAGGTATCCCTTCGACATCATGATTTCCATTCCTTTCAGTATCTACCCAGCAGTGGGATTGCTGGATCATAGGGCAGTTCTATCTGTAGTTATTCGAGAAACCTCCATAATGTTTTCCTTAATGGCTGCACCAATTTACAGTCCCAACAACCGTGTGGGAGGGTTCCCAAGAAAGGTTTTTTAAGAGAAGTCATACATATTTACTTGGGAAAAATATATAAGTTATTTACCATTACCAAAAATTACTATTTCTTGTCCTAGGTGGCATGTGGATTCTATCAGTAATTGTCTTGATAGGTTTTAAACCAAGAAAGAGGGCAAATTGTTGATCTGTTGAATTCTAGAGCATTTTGTTAGGTAGGTCACTTCCATGACTCTGTGACAGTTGCTAATCTTCCAGGAAAACAAAGTTGTGCCATTCCCATAATGTCATGTTGAGCTTCATGACAGTCCTAACAGTGTTCCCACTTGTACCATAAGATGAGATTGTAAGTGACACATGAAGGGAGATTTTTGAATTCTGTCTTCCTGTAAGGCATTTTGTGTTTTCCTTGTTTGTTTTGTTACATTTTGGAATTCCCATAAGTTTCTGGGATCTCCTAATGTGATATTTTTCTTGGTACAAATGATTATATGTGGAAAGGGCTATTCCATAGAGAACCATCCCATACCTTGCTTTGTGCTCTATTTGCAATGGCCTGATTTGGGTCAACCCAGTTTGTTTTATGCATCATCTGAAGTTAAGTGATGCATCCTGGAAATTCACAGAGAGCTCTCTTTTCTGTTCATATATGTCTTGATTGATGTCACCTTGCCTCAAGTGTATTACTTGAAAAGCAGAGTGCAAAGAGAACAGCTATCAGGGTATCAGCTATCAGAAATCTAAACACACTTTTGAAAGTAGCCTGATGCTAACAAATTCATTTAATCCTACTCAAGCTTCATGAAATTAAGTTAATTAAATTAGGACATTAAATCTTTATGGCTAAGAAAAAATATTTGTATCTAAACTACTGAATAAAACAAAGATATAAAGCTATTACCTAAGAGGATGTTAAGATTTTAATAAGATGAGTTCATGAAAAATCAGGGTCTGGTAAGGATGAATTTTTAGGGCCACTGAATTATAGGATTATAAGAATGGGTAATAACTGATGATAAGCCACTCCAGGAATACACATTTTTAAGCACCAAGTTAATTAATCTAGGCTTTCAATTCTCTCAGGCAGATCTGAAGAGGAAAGATTACCCAGACTCTTCTATGACATTTCATGTGATCTTTGTGTCTAGGTGCAGAGATATAGCCCCCATTCCCTAATGTATCATAATATCTACTCGAAAGTCCTCTTGAATAGGCTCATACTGAATCCCAAATGGCCCTGCTATGAGTCTGAAGAGGTCAGGCTGATCCCAGGACTACAGGAGGGCCACTGCCTGCGTGCACAGAAATGCTGCCACAAACGTGGCATCAGAGGACGTGAGTTTCAGGTCAGGACCTGTCCCCAAATTACAACCAATGGCTGAAAGGCAAACCAAGACCCTAGATCTCCTCTCTTCCAAACCTAGCATTTCTTTTAAAAGGAACCATACTACTTAAAAAAAAAAAAATCTCTTTTTCCTGTTTACATATTTCATTTGGAGGAATGTTCTTTGGAACATTTGCCCAGTCAACCTTTATGTTAAAGGTGAAATTTTAGCTAGAGAATATAATTCTAATACAAAGGTAAAAAGGTGGGGTTATAATTTCTAAAATCTGAGCTCATTGTGGCTTAAATTTGTCTCAGATACTCTGTCACCTAAGCAACAACGTGTTCGGTATGAAAACCAGTTTTGCATGTTCAACTGAAGTAATTTGCTGCTGAATGGAGCCTTTCAGAGAGGGAAAGGAAACCAGTGGTGTGGCTTTTAGTTCTTAGTTTCCTAGAGCCAAGTTTTTCTAAATATTTATCTAACCTTAAGTTTATTCTTTTTTTTGAAAATACACTAAATACATGAAACGATTTCACTTTTAAGCTGAGGAAGTTAGAATCACATTTCTACAGAGTATTTTATAGGAGAAAAGCACTTGTATACATTGCAATTTTATGAATAGTTATTCATATGTGAATTGTTTTATTAGGATGACAAAGTTAAAGACTAACTTTCTCAGATTTCTGGATAAGTGAGGAGATTTTTGTGTAAAGTTGTTGCTCTGTACTTGGTATGTTTGGAGTTAACAGAGAACTTCTACACCAGGCAGTCTATGCCAAATGAAACTACATTATTTCTTTACCCCATACCTCCACCCCACCAGAGAGAAAGAGGGAAGATAGAGGTCCTCACACTGAAGTTTTTATTGAATGTCATATCTCAACTGGGCAATTGTAGTCATTGAAATACCTCTTAAGACAATGGGAAAGGACAATTGGACTCCCCTAACATGTGCCAAGCCACTTCTCATAACTCTCTTTAGGAAAACCAGCTTTGGGAATTCATTTTCAAATGAGGGCTTGAGGGAGTTGCCTGTGAGTTAAAAATATGTATGTCAAAGAATGGACTTTGACGTCACTTGGAGGGTGCAATCACTTTTACTTTCAGGATCCTGCTTTTTACAGGGAGTTGAGGTCCTAACTTGACAAGTGGCCTTTTAATGAGTCAAGCTGACTTGGCTTGGACTTTGAAGTCTAGCTCCTTGACAAGTTCTCTCCTTGCCTTAGAGCTTTTTCTGTTTTGTCTTTGGCTCCCATTCTCACCAGCGATCGCTAAATAGAAGGTCCTCAGTAGCTACTTAGAATTCCTGGCTGCAAGAAAAAAAACAAAACAGGTAGATAGTCATAGATGATCATTTAATGAAGACTAGTTCTAAAATAGGTAAAAAAAAAAATGGTTTAATCAGGAGTGTTGATTGTGTAAATGGCATTTAAGATGGTTTATATTACCAACATTTTTTTAAAGTTGATTCGTCCCCCCCACCCCCACCAAGCTATAGGACCTCACATAAAACTGAGAAAAAATTCTTTTATTGTGGTGAAATATATATAGCATAAAATTGGTTATTTTAACCATTTTCAAGTGTACAGTTAAGTGGCATTAAGTATATTCACATTATTATGCAACCATCACCAGCATTTGTTTTCAGAACATTTTATTTTTCCAAACTGAAACTCTACACCCCTTAAATAACTCCTTACTCCGCCTTTCTCCAGTCCCTGGCAACCACTAGTACATTTTCTATGAAGACTACTTAATCTAGGTACCTCATAAGTGGCATCATATAGTATTTGTCCTTTTGTGGCTGGCTGATTTCACTTAGCACAAAACCTGCAAGGTCCATCCGTGTTGTTTATATGCCAGGATTTCCTTTACTCCACCTTTTGTCTACCCATTCATTTTGTTGCTGGACACTTGGGTTGCTTCCACCTTTAGCTACTGTGAATAATGCTGCTATGATCATGGGGGTACAAATATCTGGTCCCTGCTTTCGGTTCTTTTGGTTATATAACCAGAAGTGGAATTACTGGATTGTATGGTAAATCTATGTTTAATGTTTTGAGGAAACACTGTTGTTTTCCACAATGGCTGCACCATTTTACCTTCCCATTATGTTACCAGCATTTTTATTCAGTGGTTTGAAATACTATTCTCTAGTCTTATTGTACTCTTCTACTTTTCTGCAGTCAGAGAAATAGTCAAGATAGGCTTTCACTTGAACTTTAAACACAAATGAAAGTTTGTGAGATGACAGTAGAGGGATTTGGTAGAAAGAACAAGCATTGCTAATATTTCCATGAGCTTAAAACAAGTGTTTTCACATTTGCATCTTCAGTTCTATTTTTAACCTTGTACGTACATGTTCTGTAGTGCAGTCACAGCACAGAAATTCTTAAATTTAGAATTTAGGCCGTTTCTGTTTCTCAATGTTGATTACTTTTATAGATGACAACATAGGGCATTTTGTGTTAATATACTATGTAACCATTATATTTGGAGGGTGCTATTTTTTGTATGTTTAAATAATGTTGCTATTGGCATTTTCATAGAACTCTGTTTCTCTTGAGTGACTTCCTGAGGATGAATTCTCAAAAGCAGAGGAGGCTGGGTCAAAGTCAGTCAGTGTATTTTACGACTCTACTGTGTTTCTGTAATACTTTTCCAGGGGGGACTCATTATCCCTACAACAGTGATATTTAATTTCCTAAAGATTTATATTTAAAAAATCATTTATTTGTGTTAAGATAACATCTTGTCAGTTCAATAAATCTTAAGAACCCAACAATCTTATTTCTTATAAGCGCAGTGAAAAAATAAACATTGTTTTGCTGTATTGTAGAAGAAGCTTGAACTGCTTAGAAGTTGTCATTCAAAATATTAGTTTATTGAAGTGAAACCTCTCTTCTCCCCCTAGTATCCCTCAGAAAGCTAAGTGGAGTGTTTTACTGTTTCCAGCACATGTAGTTTACCTATTTATGAGAAGGAAACTGATTCCCCTGTGATACTTTTGCCAAGGATTTGTATATCATTAAATCAACAATATATGCTCAGCACCTATGATGATAGTAGTTACTGTAAGAGACAGAAAAGCATTGAAAATATATTATCTACCCTGGAAAAATTAATGATGCCAAAGGATCTTTCTAAAAAAGTTAATCAGGACAAGCAGCAGATAATCAATACGGAAAGCATTGTATAGACCATCACAGTCCAGGAGCTGAAGAAGTCAGTGGGATCTGGGTAGTAGAGGAATTTCATACAGTAATAAATATGAAATTAAATATGTAGTGAAGAAATTAATACACAGTTCTTATTTTTGTTAGGCTGAATATAGACTTAAAGGTAGCTAAAGCTGCTCCCCTACCTGACGCCGCACCCTCTGACAACCTTTTCCAAAGAGTAGTGACCTCTGGTCTCTACCTCGAAGATGTAATATGGCTCAATGCCCTTCACTCTTCCCCCAGTTAATCACATGTTGGAAAAGGAGATGGGAGCAATTCAAACTGAATTTATCCAGGTCAGCATTCTAGAACCTTGAGAGACCAAATCTATTACAGGACCAATTCTCAGGATTTCTTTAGGGTGTGCTCAGGGGTGTAGAGGTTCCTGCATGAAATTTTCACTGAAATGAGTCTTCTGAAGGAGAAAGCTACCTGCCAGAGGCTTTCCCAGACACAGCATTAAGTTGGGCAAAATCTGATTAAAATCTGAATTGCTAAATTTTAAAGTGTGTGCCTGGGAGTTTCTGGTCTGGGTGGGGAGGGTTTTCTCTAAGTAGGCAGCTGATTTTCTTGAGGTGCCTTTCCACATCTTCTTTCACACTAAAGCGTGTGCTGTTTGATACTTCTGTCGATGTGAAGCTCGTGCCTGCTTTTAGTCTCAGTGAGAACCTGTGGTGTGCTGAGTGAGTGATCGTGAGAACTTTGTCTTTGGTCTTCATTGTTTGAACTAGTTCTGTCTTGTCCCCTCGTAGAACATTTTGTGTGTGTCCATTAGTCCTATTTGGTGAATGAACCAGACAGTTTTTCTGTGAAAGATCAAGTTGGGAAAAAACAAAACAAAACTGCAGTTTGAACACCCTCAAAAGGATTTATTTTTTAGAAAATCATGGCTCACTATGGTAGTATACAGTATTGTTTTCATACATGTGTACATGAAACAACATTTTTTAAAAAGTAGCTGTTGTAACATTAAACTACAATCTACTCAGTACGCCCATCAGTGCTTCTGCGTTCTCCGGTCTTCTAAAATCTCCTCTGGTTCCAAGTCTGAAGACCTAACACAGAGGGAAGAGCTTGTAGGTTGTGTTTTTTCTCTACAGTTCTGTCTTCAGCAGCTTGAGAGCTTTCCTCATGTTGTCAAGCACTAATGGGGGAAAAAAATAAGGAGAGTCAAGACACCATCAGAAATTACATTAATAGATATAATAAGCCCCCTAATTATGGTACTCTGTTCATCATTTAATGGGGTGCTTTTTAATCCTAGGGTGAATAGTTGTAATCTTATTGTAAATTTTTTTCTAAAATTACGTGAAAAGGCTTTTATGATAATCCAGTTCTCTAGTGTATTCATTCCTTCTCGGATCTTCCCTCTCCAACTCCCAGTTACAAAAGAATCCCTTCATAAGCTCCATCAGCAGAAAATAATTTTGGCTAATTTAGAAGTAAATTTTAAATCATGTTCTTAAGAAGTGTGTTAATAGGTATGTGCAGCTATTGCAAATTGTTTAAGAAATAGGTGGAATAAATGAAAAATAAAAGCAAGTCAAGTGTTTTACACACATCAATTCCTTTAATTCTCACAAAAACTATTTGTACTTCATTTTTAGATGATGAAACAGGCACAGAGAGGCTGAGTAACTTGCTAACGGTCACACAGTTAACAAGTGATGGAGCTGCTGCTCCAGAGCCCAGACTCTAGATCACTGTTGCTTCAGCAGCAATTCATGAAAATGAGATATGTGCTCTACTAAAATAAGATGTGCACATGACAGGCACCAAGCAGCTGCTTATCACTCCTACAAATATTAAATGCCTGTTCTACAAGACACTATGACATTACCTTTTTAGGATACCTGCCTTTCAAAAGCTCAGACTTAAGATACATATATGTTGTCTATTATCTCAAGAATGGCCAGTACTTGGAATGTGCTTCCTCTGGTCCTCCCAGCATCCATTAGAGATGTTGCTAATGGACTATGATGATCTTTCCTACTGCCCAGACATAACCTCACACTCCTTCCCAACATAATGTTCTAAGTCAGTGCTGTCTGGTAGAAATTTCTGTGCTGATAAAAATATTCAGTGTCTGTGCATTGAGTACTTGGAATGTGGCTAGTGTGACTGAAGAACTGAATTATCTTAATTTAGAATTAAATAGCAACATGTAGCTAATGGCTAACATATTGGATGGTGTAGTTCTAGGCAGCCACAACTAAGTGATCAGAATTGGTTCCTAGGATAAAACCAAATTTTCTTCCCAGAAGAACTAATCAGATGTCATGGCTAGGTTCAGCCTCTCATTTAGGAACCTCATCTGCCTTAAGTCTCTCTCTTATTTTCCCTTTCATTTATGGCAACCACAGGGAACTATTTGGATCATCTTGGCAACTATTTGGATCATCTTTTTCCTACTGAGCCTTAAATTGAACGTGAATTCAACTTCAGCATGCTGGACTAAATTATTTCACTTTCGTTTGTGGAAAAAAAATTAAAGTATGCAGATTTTTACAACAATTACATTCAGTTCTCTGATAGGAGCTGTTAGTGTGCCTAACTGAAAAGCAGATAACGTGGTCATAGAATCCTCCAAGAGAAAATGATACCTAACCTAAATAATTTATCTTTAGTTGGGATTAAAGCATGCAGATTTTTACAACAATTACATTCAGTTCTCTGATAGGAGCTGTTAGTGTGCCTAACTGAAAAGCAGATAATGTGGTCATAGAATCCTCCAAGAGAAAATGATACCTAACCTAAATAATTTATCTTTAGTTGGGATTTTAAAAAAATACCGAGATGGAAAGAGAGTGTGATCTGTCTGAGGACACAAGGTTAATTAGAGTCACACTGATTGTCTGACATCCCTAAGCAGAGCCCTCTGCTCCCATCACTATAGCAACAGAGATGCTCAACACTTGGACATCTCTAATTTGAAGGTCACACTTACGTAGAGATGCATCTGAAGGTTCATAAGCATAAAGACGATTTGAGTATCTTCCAGTGATGTCGGCTCTAACAGTCAGGGATGGGTCTGCAAAGGTAAAGAAAAAGGGAATGAAATGCTTTGATTTCAAGTAACCTCTATTGCCTGAGGAAGCCTATGCATCCATGCCCTGAGAAGGAACACAGTGTGTGTCCCGAGGGGTCCAGCTCTGCTCCATCTACTCTGCTCCCCAGCCTGTGGCAGTCAGTCGCCAATGCAGGGCAAGGAGCATTCGGCAGCCGTGCTGTGTTATTTGTAGGAAAAGTTATGGACCCCATCATCCTATCTATAGTCCCCTGAAAACAGAATAATATATATTTTGCTGGTGGTGTTTTTTGTTTGTTTGTTTGTTTGTTTTGGTGAAAACATCAGCATTCTATATTATAAAATTATTGTAAACTTTTGAAATGATTATGTTGTAGTTGATATGTTTTATCAAGAATTCAACCTAGGTAATTAGAAACCCACATACAATGCTGGTTTTCAATTTTTTTTTTTTTTTTTGATGAATAAAAGAAGGCAAGCCCTTAAGAACAGCAAAGGTCAAATAAGCATATAGTGCCCCTCACTATTTTTCATTATGTTGTTAATTAGCTGCATTTTTAAAATAGAAATTTGAGTCTTCTCTTAGGTATATGTATATTCCTTTCAGTTTAAATCTATTTTGCCATGTTTTATATTTAGCTTCAAGTCATCTAATTCATGGTATTTTAAAAATAAGATGCACCCGAAAGGGGAGTAGTAGGATAAAGAGAGGTCTGCAAACCTTGCCTTGAAAGAGGTGATTGCAAGAGCCTAAGGCACGTGTCCTGAAAACTGGATGGAGAAGGTATGTGAGAGCTATCTGCATGTTTGCGTCTGTCGCTGGTACGGGAGTGGACAATCTCTGTCATTTCAGAAAGTTGAACTAAGACCAACAGAGGCAAATTACAAGAAGCAGACATTCATTTGTTCAACTGTACTTCTGCTCGGTGTAGAGAATGCAAAGACGTGGTCTAATCTTTGTAATAAACAACATAAGAAAGGCTTCTTAAACACCCAGCCGGTGGGTCACAGCCCTAGCTGCACACTGAAATCACCTAAAAAGCTTTAAAAATTGCAGATGCCCAGGTCCCACCCCCAGAGATAATGATTTAATTGGTTTGAGTTGTGGCCTGGGTGTCGTGATTGCTAAAATCCTCCAGGTGACTAATAAGCAGCCAGCGTGGAGAACTATAGAGCCGGACGAGCGAGCTGCCTCAGACTTGTTTCCTATGACGGATGAACATGGACTAAAATACCCTCAGACAGGGATACTGTACAAAGAACTCCTGCAAAAGGTATGACTGGGTGACCTACAAATTCCCTTTCAATGTCAGGATTCTAAATGTTCTAAATTCTGATGCTCTAGTTCAGCCTTCCTCCTTTTTTTTCCTATCACTTGTTTTTCTTTCCTCTGTTTTATACATTTAATGTAAACTTTGAATTACAAAGGTGAACCACTTGATTAGAGTGAGCTCTGCCATGTGACAGATTTAACTATGGATTGTCCTTAAATCAGTATGACTTTGAACAAAGCCAAACTCAATACATTTATTTAATAATGCAACTAATATTTATTGATAGCCCAACACAGAGTCATGCTGGGAATATGTTGGTGAGCGGAAACAGATACAGGCCCTGCCACTTGGGCTTTATAGTCCTGTGTGGGAATATATTTATTAAATAATCACTCAATAAACGCAAAATTAAAACTGAGGAAAGTGTTACCAATTTGAGAAACACGTTGCTGAAAAGGCACAGAGTGGGGATTTGCCCAGGTGGGTTAATGACAGTGATAATAGGGTAATTAATTAGGATTCATTGGGGGTAGAGGAGGAAGCCGGAAAAGCTTTCCAGCAGAGGGAAGAGCATATGAAGAGTACCAGTGGCAGGAAGGAGCATGGCTCCTCCGATTTTTTTTTTCCTAGCCCATATTCCTAACTTTCCTAAAAATAATTACCAAAAGTGTCAGAAAGAAAAACACAAAAATTAAAGTTTGTATGATTAAAAGATAAATATTTACAGGCCTGATGTATTCAGGAAAATTATCAATACATGTAAACAGTTAATAGGTATTTTCTGCTCAAATATATTTGTGGTGGAAAATGAAAAGTTAAAATTAGCAGATGAGAAAAAAAGTCATATGTGGAAATAGGCAGAAGTTCACATTTTTCTAATGAAAATATGTTGTGAAACTTAAAGGAGTGTCATACCGCATATACTCGCTAGAGCTTGGTAATGACATTGGCCACGGGAAAGTGGCAGTTGAGGGTGTGGAGGACAGAGGGAGGGATGTGATGGCAGTTGTATAATCTTCAGAGTGAGATTCATCTCACTGTCACTTTCACTTACCAACAAACAGAATTCTGGGGACATACTGGCCATCAGGAGAAAGGTGTTTGTCAGTTGTTTCATACTAAGATTAAAAAAGAAAGGCAACTTTTAGTTTGTTTACTCTTCAATTATTTTCAAATTTCTTAACTTGTGCCCATTACTGGCCCAGTTACCTTGAGATATTATAAGGCACATTGATGCCACAAAGAGTTTATAATATAGATGGGAAGACAAATTATATGCATGAAATAATAAGAGCAGAAGGTATGCAGAACACCAGGTAAAGAGCTGGGCGGATGCAGTGCACAAAGAGCAAAAAAGTTCTAGAAGGGGGAATTCAGAAGGAGTCACAGTGTTCAGAGAAGACATCTCAGATGAGGCAGGAGGAGATTAACAAAACAACAGGTAAAGAGCTGGGCGGATGCAGTGCACAAAGAGCAAAAAAGTTCTAGAAGGGGGAATTCGGAAGGAGTCACAGTGTTCAGAGAAGACATCTCAGATGAGGCAGGAGGAGATTAACAAAACAAGCAGAAGTCATTTTTTTGGGAAATTACAGAAACAGACAGGATTTTCTTGAGCATCCATCTATTTATCAATTTTTATTTAGAATTTTATTTATTTAGCAAGACACAGTGCTTATCTTTAATGAATGCACAGTCTATTGAGAGGTACAGGTAGGAAAATAAATATTGAGGATCCAGTGGGTGAAATGTCATGATGAAGGACATTTATCCAGTTTGCAGGTTTCACTAGGACTTTGTGAAGTGGGGACGGAGGAATCTTGAACAGTGAATAGGCATCAGTTACGAGGAAAAGAAGGTCATGCCATGCAGGGGGAAGAGCCTGTGCAAAAGTATGGAGAGGAAGGGCATTGCAGGAAGGACTGAAGGACGGGGGTGCATGAGCGCAGTGGTGAGAGAAGATGCAAGAGCCACCTCAGGGGCCAGCTCGTGAATGGCCCTGCACACCATGTCACAGCGTTGTCATTTATTCAGAAATAGTTAAGAACCACTGGAGGGATGATAGAAGAGGTTCCATGATCCCAGCCTGATCTTTACAGCAATCACCCTGACAGCCACGTGGGATTAGATGGAGTTTATCTTGTAGGCCGGGAGCCATTTAGTAACACTGCAGTAAGTTAGGCAAAGTGAAAAAGTCTTGCAGTGAAACAGTGGTCCTGAGTTTATAGAGAAGTGACAAATAGCAGGAATACTTAAAATTTAAAAGCACAGAGCTTCTTGACTGCTATAGGTGAGTAGGGGAGCCCAGTCGGGAATAGCACCACTTTCAGTGAAGTAGGAAATAGAGAAAGTTGAGCTATTTGAAAAGCCTGAACCAAGATGATTAGCTCAGTGTGCCACATGTTAGGTTTAAGGTAATTATGAGCTATCTGGAACATGGTTGGATAGACAAGTTGGAAGTTNAACGTGAATTCAACTTCAGCATGCTGGACTAAATTATTTCACTTTCGTTTGTGGAAAAAAAAATTAAAGCATGCAGATTTTTACAACAATTACATTCAGTTCTCTGATAGGAGCTGTTAGTGTGCCTAACTGAAAAGCAGATAATGTGGTCATAGAATCCTCCAAGAGAAAATGATACCTAACCTAAATAATTTATCTTTAGTTGGGATTTTAAAAAAATACCGAGATGGAAAGAGAGTGTGATCTGTCTGAGGACACAAGGTTAATTAGAGTCACACTGATTGTCTGACATCCCTAAGCAGAGCCCTCTGCTCCCATCACTATAGCAACAGAGATGCTCAACACTTGGACATCTCTAATTTGAAGGTCACACTTACGTAGAGATGCATCTGAAGGTTCATAAGCATAAAGACGATTTGAGTATCTTCCAGTGATGTCGGCTCTAACAGTCAGGGATGGGTCTACAAAGGTAAAGAAAAAGGGAATGAAATGCTTTGATTTCAAGTAACCTCTATTGCCTAAGGAAGCCTATGCATCCATGCCCTGAGAAGGAACACAGTGTGTGTCCCGAGGGGTCCAGCTCTGCTCCATCTACTCTGCTCCCCAGCCTGTGGCAGTCAGTCGCCAATGCAGGGCAAGGAGCATTCGGCAGCCGTGCTGTGTTATTTGTAGGAAAAGTTATGGACCCCATCATCCTATCTATAGTCCCCTGAAAACAGAATAATATATATTTTGCTGGTGGTGTTTTTTTGTTTGTTTGTTTTGGTGAAAACATCAGCATTCTATATTATAAAATTATTGTAAACTTTTGAAATGATTATGTTGTAGTTGATATGTTTTATCAAGAATTCAACCTAGGTAATTAGAAACCCACATACAATGCTGGTTTTCAATTTTTTTTTTTTTTTTTGATGAATAAAAGAAGGCAAGCCCTTAAGAACAGCAAAGGTCAAATAAGCATATAGTGCCCCTCACTATTTTTCATTATGTTGTTAATTAGCTGCATTTTTAAAATAGAAATTTGAGTCTTCTCTTAGGTATATGTATATTCCTTTCAGTTTAAATCTATTTTGCCATGTTTTATATTTAGCTTCAAGTCATCTAATTCATGGTATTTTAAAAATAAGATGCACCCGAAAGGGGAGTAGTAGGATAAAGAGAGGTCTGCAAACCTTGCCTTGAAAGAGGTGATTGCAAGAGCCTAAGGCACGTGTCCTGAAAACTGGATGGAGAAGGTATGTGAGAGCTATCTGCATGTTTGCGTCTGTCGCTGGTACGGGAGTGGACAATCTCTGTCATTTCAGAAAGTTGAACTAAGACCAACAGAGGCAAATTACAAGAAGCAGACATTCATTTGTTCAACTGTACTTCTGCTCGGTGTAGAGAATGCAAAGACGTGGTCTAATCTTTGTAATAAACAACATAAGAAAGGCTTCTTAAACACCCAGCCGGTGGGTCACAGCCCTAGCTGCACACTGAAATCACCTAAAAAGCTTTAAAAATTGCAGATGCCCAGGTCCCACCCCCAGAGATAATGATTTAATTGGTTTGAGTTGTGGCCTGGGTGTCGTGATTGCTAAAATCCTCCAGGTGACTAATAAGCAGCCAGCGTGGAGAACTATAGAGCCGGACGAGCGAGCTGCCTCAGACTTGTTTCCTATGACGGATGAACATGGACTAAAATACCCTCAGACAGGGATACTGTACAAAGAACTCCTGCAAAAGGTATGACTGGGTGACCTACAAATTCCCTTTCAATGTCAGGATTCTAAATGTTCTAAATTCTGATGCTCTAGTTCAGCCTTCCTCCTTTTTTTTCCTATCACTTGTTTTTCTTTCCTCTGTTTTATACATTTAATGTAAACTTTGAATTACAAAGGTGAACCACTTGATTAGAGTGAGCTCTGCCATGTGACAGATTTAACTATGGATTGTCCTTAAATCAGTATGACTTTGAACAAAGCCAAACTCAATACATTTATTTAATAATGCAACTAATATTTATTGATAGCCCAACACAGAGTCATGCTGGGAATATGTTGGTGAGCGGAAACAGATACAGGCCCTGCCACTTGGGCTTTATAGTCCTGTGTGGGAATATATTTATTAAATAATCACTCAATAAACGCAAAATTAAAACTGAGGAAAGTGTTACCAATTTGAGAAACACGTTGCTGAAAAGGCACAGAGTGGGGATTTGCCCAGGTGGGTTAATGACAGTGATAATAGGGTAATTAATTAGGATTCATTGGGGGTAGAGGAGGAAGCCGGAAAAGCTTTCCAGCAGAGGGAAGAGCATATGAAGAGTACCAGTGGCAGGAAGGAGCATGGCTCCTCCGATTTTTTTTTTCCTAGCCCATATTCCTAACTTTCCTAAAAATAATTACCAAAAGTGTCAGAAAGAAAAACACAAAAATTAAAGTTTGTATGATTAAAAGATAAATATTTACAGGCCTGATGTATTCAGGAAAATTATCAATACATGTAAACAGTTAATAGGTATTTTCTGCTCAAATATATTTGTGGTGGAAAATGAAAAGTTAAAATTAGCAGATGAGAAAAAAAGTCATATGTGGAAATAGGCAGAAGTTCACATTTTTCTAATGAAAATATGTTGTGAAACTTAAAGGAGTGTCATACCGCATATACTCGCTAGAGCTTGGTCATGACATTGGCCATGGGAAAGTGGCCAGTTGAGGGTGTGGAGGACAGAGGGAGGGATGTGATGGCAGTTGTATAATCTTCAGAGTGAGATTCATCTCACTGTCACTTTCACTTACCAACAAACAGAATTCTGGGGACATACTGGCCATCAGGAGAAAGGTGTTTGTCAGTTGTTTCATACTAAGATTAAAAAAGAAAGGCAACTTTTAGTTTGTTTACTCTTCAATTATTTTCAAATTTCTTAACTTGTGCCCATTACTGGCCCAGTTACCTTGAGATATTATAAGGCACATTGATGCCACAAAGAGTTTATAATATAGATGGGAAGACAAATTATATGCATGAAATAATAAGAGCAGAAGGTATGCAGAACACCAGGTAAAGAGCTGGGCGGATGCAGTGCACAAAGAGCAAAAAAGTTCTAGAAGGGGGAATTCGGAAGGAGTCACAGTGTTCAGAGAAGACATCTCAGATGAGGCAGGAGGAGATTAACAAAACAAGCAGAAGTCATTTTTTTGGGAAATTACAGAAACAGACAGGATTTTCTTGAGCATCCATCTATTTATCAATTTTTATTTAGAATTTTATTTATTTAGCAAGACACAGTGCTTATCTTTAATGAATGCACAGTCTATTGAGAGGTACAGGTAGGAAAATAAATATTGAGGATCCAGTGGGTGAAATGTCATGATGAAGGACATTTATCCAGTTTGCAGGTTTCACTAGGACTTTGTGAAGTGGGGACGGAGGAATCTTGAACAGTGAATAGGCATCAGTTACGAGGAAAAGAAGGTCATGCCATGCAGGGGGAAGAGCCTGTGCAAAAGTATGGAGAGGAAGGGCATTGCAGGAAGGACTGAAGGACGGGGGTGCATGAGCGCAGTGGTGAGAGAAGATGCAAGAGCCACCTCAGGGGCCAGCTCGTGAATGGCCCTGCACACCATGTCACAGCGTTGTCATTTATTCAGAAATAGTTGAGAACCACTGGAGGGAGGATAGAAGAGGTTCCATGATCCCAGCTTGATCTTTACAGCAATCACCCTGACAGCCATGTGGGATAGATGGAGT
This sequence comes from Galeopterus variegatus, assembly GCF_000696425.1. Taxonomy (NCBI): domain Eukaryota; kingdom Metazoa; phylum Chordata; class Mammalia; order Dermoptera; family Cynocephalidae; genus Galeopterus; species Galeopterus variegatus. The sequence goes on along the minus strand of NW_007729774.1, from coordinate 218,696 downwards.
TTATCTTGTAGGCCGGGAGCCATTTAGTAACACTGCAGTAAGTTAGGCAAAGTGAAAAAGTCTTACAGTGAAACAGTGGTCCTGAGTTTATAGAGAAGTGACAAATAGCAGGAATACTTAAAATTTAAAAGCACAGAGCTTCTTGACTGCTATAGGTGAGTAGGGGAGCCCAGTCGGGAATAGCACCACTTTCAGTGAAGTAGGAAATAGAGAAAGTTGAGCTATTTGAAAAGCCTGAACCAAGATGATTAGCTCAGTGTGCCACATGTTAGGTTTAAGGTAATTATGAGCTATCTGGAACATGGTTGGATAGACAAGTTGGAAGTTGTTGCATGTTTGGGTAAGATGTAGGAATTATCGGTGTGTAAGAATTGATGAAAGGTAGGTGTTGATGAAATCGTCCATAGAGAATATAAAATATGAAAAGACAAGTGGGTCAAGGAGAGATTCACCAAGTCACTAACATCAAGGAGTGGGAAGAGGAAGAGGAAGTGGAACCTATGGAAGGGAGGCGAGGAAGAACTACTGGTATACATTGCTCTTTGAAGAGGCCAATCTAGGGAATGGGAGAGAGAGCAGCTCAAGGGGACATATGGTTAGGTAGAGTCATTCTTTGTTTGCTTGCTTTTAGAAGCAGTATGGAAAACATTTGTATGCTGAGTGGAAAGATCTTGCAAAGACAGAAAGCTTGACCCTCGGGAGGGGTGGTGATGGAGAAGTAAGATGGAACTGCACGAAGCTAAAGCTGGAAGCATGATTAGACGCATGTCAGAGAGCCATCTCTTCCAGGGAGGGAGGAGACAAGGATTAAGAATAGGTGTAAAGAAGCCGGGACTGTAGGGGGACGGGCACTGGAAATAATTTGCAAAATACAGAAACCTTCCAGTTGTTACAGCAACAGGGAAAACCCTGACCACAGGAGAGTATGTTTTAGACAACCTAAGATGATTAATTACTAAATAAAAATAGATAGACATGTCAGGTAGATTATTAATAAAATGAAATCTTTTCATTTTCTACAATCTATGAGATGGGCTGGTTGGAAGAGATCCCAGTTAATGCGGTATGACTGAGATGTATATGAAAAGTGAATCATCCTTTTCAAATAATGAGTTTTGGGGAAATGTTAGTGATGATAAAAAGTAAACTTACAACCAGATTAAGGAGGACAAACTGCTCTGCCAATTTCTGAATGTCTCTATTTTCAGCGAACACTTTCTTTAAAGCTGTAATAGGAAGAAAAATCTTTAAGCATCCATCTTAGCGTTGGTTAAAACCATTGTTCTCCGTTATATTTTAAGTTGAAGGGTATTTTAAGTACAGTTTTCCTTTTTAAATTATTTTTAATTGTACACATTTGTGGGGTACATTGCGTTGTTTCAATACATGTGTGTATTGCACAATAATTAACTTATTGTAGAGAGCATATCCATTACCTAAATATTTATCTTCTCTTTGTGGTGATTATGGTAAAGATCCTCTTTTCTAGCTATTTAGGAACATACTGTAGAATATTATTAGCTTTAGTCAGCCTAGAACACCAGAATTTATTCTTTCTGCCTATAACTTTGTAACCACGAATCCATATTTTTTCCTCTCCCCCCTTCTCTTCTTTTGCTGTCCTCTGATAACCATTATTCTACTCTATGGGAACCTTATTTTTTTTAGAATACACATGTGAGATCTTGTGTTACTAAATACAATATTCTACTTTGAACTTTCAGCAAATGTTTAGTGAAGTAATTGTCTATGCCATTGACTATTTTTTCTTCGTTACATTCACTCATTCAATCACCCATCCATTCACTCTTTTATTATGATTTTTTAGCTCATATTTACCTAATGGCTACATTATGATAGGCACTGTTTTATGCACTGGGGATAGTGCAGCGAGAAAAAACAGCGTTGCTTTTTCCATAGAGCTCAAATACTTGTGTGGGAGACTGTAAACAAGTAAACAAATGAATAGGTAGTGATTTCAGGTGGAGATATGTACTTTGAAGAAAAGTAAATCTAGGCAAGGGGTTTAAGGACTGTGATGTGGTCAGGGTAGCTTTCTCTGAGGGGATGAGGGTAAAGGGAGGGAGTGATCCATGCTGCGGCAGGTCACACTCGGCAGAGGGAACTATAGGAGGAATAGGCCTGGAGGTGGAAATGACCTCAGGTGTTTGAGGAACAGCATGAAGGTCAGACCAGACTAGACAGAGTGGAGAGAGGAAGAGGAAAGTGGAAGGGAAGGAAAGACAGCCCCTGGCCAGATCATGTCCAGCTTGTGGGCCATGGTCAGGAGTTCAGGCTTAATTTTACCTGTGATGAGAAGCTACATGAGCATGTGATGATAGGACCTGATTTATGTTTAACAGCCTCACTCTGGCTTTCATGAGGGGAACTGACTGCAGGGCGACCAGTTAGGTGGCTGTTACATGATTCTAGACAAGATGTCATCTTGGTCTGGACCAGGGTAGTAGCACTGAGGCAGTAGGAAGTGGTTGAATTTGGGCAAGACCAGCTACGTAATATATTGGGCCCGGTGCAAAGCAAAAATGCAGAACCCCTTGTTCAAGAATTAGTAAGAATTTTCAGACAGTGACAGCAAAGCATCAAACCAAGTGTGGGAAACCTCTATGCTCTGGGCCTTGTGTGGCTGCACAGGTGGCATGCCATGAAGCTGGTGCTGGATTTAGGATATATTTGGAGGTAAAGCTAGTATTTGCTGATGTATTGGGTGTGGGATATAAGAGAAATCAAGAAGTTGAGGATGAATCCTAGAGCTTGTTTTCCAAAATATGAGCCAATGGTTAACACAAACATGTGGAAATATTTGAAGTTACTTTAAAATATGTTTTTACTGCATAAAATATTTTTTCTTATTCAACTGGTCTAGATTCTAAAGACACAAACATGAGTGATCCAAACCCTGGCCCTAAGGCTAAAAAACCTATAAAGGAAATCATATTTAGAAGAATAAATTACCTTGACTATGTGGGCATTCATCCAAGTGATGAATAATCATCAGAG
>NW_007729774.1:190892-215118 GCF_000696425.1 Galeopterus variegatus | reverse complement strand
AAGTGATGAATAATCATCAGAGGTTTGTTGCTTTAAGAGACAAAGAGATTGGATAATTTTTGATGAGTACGATTCCATGCATAGTTAGATATCACTAGATGGTGCTCTTGAGAGCTTTGAGAGAGCTCCGTATAACCCTCACCCTTACCTTGTCCTGGATTTATATAAAGCTTCTTCATATGTCTGAGTCCAGATGAGCTGATCACCCCAACCTAGAACAAAAGGACCAGCATATTTAAAGCTATTATAATTTCAGGCTCAAAGCTGTTGAAAAGCAATGGTAAGACTGGGATAAATATGTACTCGATACGAAAGAAGAAAAACCTCTAGAGAAAATGGAAATAATTATAAATGATGGTAAATATGGAAGAAGCACATAGCAAAATATGTTCAGCACACAGTTTCAGCACCAAGAGTTAGAAAATCTTTCCCAATTAACTAGCAGTCGGAAGCCAACAGCAAGCTGACTCCTACCTCTGGAGAGGGTCTGAGGAAGTTTGGGTAGAGAGTCCTTTGTGTCCTTTTTAGCTCCAGGTTTGACTGTGGTTTCTTTGGCCAGAGTGTAGGAGAGGGCTACAAGGAGCAAGAATGTTGATACTGAAATTTTCTCCATGGCAAATCTGATACAGAAAACAGAAAGTCAATAAAACAAAAAGGAATTAGCTGTCTTCAAGATCTGCGGTTTTTATCATAACAGTGCAATATAACAGTGGAACTGAGATTGAAGTGAAAATGAAAAGCTCCTTTCCATGGAATCTTCCTAAGAATATATAGCATGGATATCTATCTATTATCTATATATCATCAATAGATATAGATCCACATAGATATAAAGATGAACATCTCTATAGATATAGAGCTATCTAAATAGTTATACGTCTATATAGAAATAGATACATTTTAATAGCTAGATACATTTTTATAGCTAAGAAAATTTACACTTAATTTGTATGTTTCAAAAATATAGTAACAGAAAGCACCGATGTATATACTCTTATAGCTAAGAAAATTTACACTTAATTTGTATGTTTCAAAAATATAGTAACAGAAAGCACCTTAGGGGTTACTCCTCTTTCCCTACCTCCCCAAAGCCTCATTGTATAGATAAAGGATCTGAGGTTCAGAGAGATGAAGATTTATGAGATGGGTCCAGAACAAAGGCTTCTGGATCTTGCTATTTTGCAATGCTGGCTCCCGTCTTCCCTCCCTGCACCAATTATTCTAAACATCCACACTTCTTTAACCTTCAGCTGAAATGAGGACACTGCCATTGAAGAATGAGGTATGAATAAGATGATTATTTCATTTAGAACCTGCCAACTTTGTCACTTAACTGAAGACTTTCACCCACACAACTCTCTCCCTAGGGTATCATTTACCAACTCTGTATTAGCTCTGAATTGACTAATACACATCAATGACAAGTTCCTTCCAGTGACACAATTCTTTGACTCTCTGTGTGGGCCTGTGCAGGTGGGTGGTTGTAGTCATGCACTTTAGTGCACAAAAATATCAGTGAGATTTATAACACAAAAATAAAACCCATGGGGGGGGGCTCTTTGTTAATTTTTTTTTCTGGTGTTCTGCAGTTCACTTTTAGAAAAAGATGAAGCAGATGCTCATGAAAGGAAAGTGAAAAGCTCTTAGTTCCATGAGTGAGAAGGAGGGAGTGAGCTCACACACAAAGTGAGTCACCCCAGCAAGTCCCTAAGGTTACCCAGGGGCCATAAGAAATCTGGAGACCTGGGATTCTGGTAAAGCCAAACACTAACATTGCATAAAAAGAAATATGAAACTACAGCATCTAACTCTAATATTGGTAGAGGGTTTGAATTAAGGCAAACAAACTCTACAAAGGAGGTAGGATAGACTACCATTGCTCAGTGTTTTTACGAGGGAAGTTTCTCATGATCTGATAGCTTGAGTGGGAAGCTTTACTAAACACTAGCTGATTTTTTAAAAAGGCGTTGCTATGTTACCAAATCTAAATAATGTCTTGAATTAAATTATTATCCAAGTCATAGTATGTAGCCACAAAATGACTTACTCAGAAAAGACATAGGTAAAAAGTAGCAATATGCTTTCTTCATTGCCTATGCTTATGAAGATGTGGAAATGCCAATAACAATTTTTGTCTTCTAGAGTTCTGCAAAAACAATTCAAGTGTACTATAGGACAGCAATACCCAGCCCTCTCGGTATGAAGACTTCTTTTTAATGTTTAAAAAAATTCAGGAACTTTTATGTGAGAATAATTTTACTTTTGGAATATTAGTTGGTTCAGAAATATATCATAATGACTTTGAATTTATCAATATTTGATTTTGTATTTTATTATAACAGCATCTATGTTTGAAAAAATATTGTACTTTTCATATTTGAAAAATGAATAGTAAGTTGGTGGTAAAGCACTTTATTTAGTCTATTGATAATTCTTGTTGTCCCAAGTCTGTTAGTACTGCTCGCAATAGCTCCACAGATTATTGCTATATTACATGTGTTTTATGGCGGGGTGACTCAAGGAAGGCTAATGTTAACTCCTGCTGTGCAAACATCCTGCTCTGGGCTGACTTTCTGAGATTCGCTCTACTGAGTTTTCATAATACAAATAAATTTTGTTCTGCAAATTTCCTTCATAAACCAGAATTCTAACCATGGAAGATATTGATAATTCGGAGACACACAGACACACACAGTCAGTGAAATCAGCACTTTTTACTGGTTACTATATCCCTGTCTTCTTCTCTTTAGCAAGAAATGAACTTGCAGGAGATTTCGGTGTCCCTGTTCGTAAATATTTCAGGAAAACAACCAGCTCTCTCCTCTGACAGCCTATCCCATGAATTTAAAGACTGAAGAAGCAACAAGAATATCTTTACACCAGACAGGCAAAGAAAACTGTTTCCTGATTTGCGGTAACATATCCCAAGCAGGCAATCTGAGCTGAGGTTCACAGCTGAAGAGCCTGCAGAACTTTGCATTAACCAGTGGGAGAGACGCAGAGCATTAGCTAGTGACTGAGACAGAAATCCCTGGGTCCTGTCCCAGCCTTGAAAACTCCTAGAGTTCACCCATCCTTAAACTCCTTGTTTCCTTGGAGAAACATGGAGAGAGCATCACTTTGAACCTGCTCAGGAACGTAACCCTGGGCCAGCTCTAGCTAAAGAAAGACCCCTGTAAACCTTTGGTAGGAATTCCATACTCTCTCCAGATCCCACTTCACTGCCCTTGAAACTTTGCACTCCTCTGTTGAATATCTGCAACTATACAAAGCAATCAGAGGCCAAAGCTCAGTCTAGTAAGCTCACTCCTCCAAAGCTGTTGTCAGGAGCCTTACCTGGATTTCCCCACCCACCTGTCTTGTGTGAGCCGGCTGGCCAGGATGCAATCCAAGTTTCAGTGTGTGCTGGTGCGGCGGGAGTCTCTATTTATGCACCAGAGCTCACCTCAACCCCACCCTCTAGTCCAGTATTTACACGTTGCTCACTTGGAAATAAACCTTCCTTTCCCCAAGCAATTGTCTTCCCTGGGTTAAAAAGTTCCTTGTTTTTAAAAATAATGTTGTAAAGGGTATGCTTTTCAGTATGCATGCTTGTAACTGTTTGTGAAAGTGTATTGTTAAGAGGCTGGGGGGGGGTGGTGGAAATGGGCAGAGTGCCAAATCCAGGTAAGCTTTAAATGAAGACATTTGATTTGCCTGAAGGCTGATTCGTCTTTACGTGATTGGATGGAGTTCGTGGTTTGTAGATTTTTTTTTTTCCTCCCTCTTAAACAAATTGCCTTTATTTAGTTGAAAACACACGAGACATGATTCACAATTCTAACCTTTACGGTCATATCACCTGCCATATACCATTATGGTACAAATTATTTTCCACAATACATTTCCTCTTTCTTGGCATTAAAAAAAAAGTTACAGGTGTGAAAAAAATACAAATCAAGTACCCGTATAATATTTTAAAAATGAAGAGGTTATTGAAAGAAGACAGCCTAACACTATGAGCTTATCATAATTACCTTGCCATTGAATATATGCGGCAACTTCCCACCCAAGAGTTCAAAAGTTTTTCACAGATATTCTCTTATTTAACAGCACACTTTCCTGCTAAGCATGCAGGAAGCCATCTACCCCATTTTTCAGACCTAGAAAATAAGGTCTGCAACTATTTTTTTTTTTTTTTGTTACTCAGGATTGTTCAATTACTATATTCACAAAGAATTTTAAGACTGGAACTCAAATTTTCTGTCAGAAAATTTTAATCTTGTGTTTTGTTCATGAAGCTATGTGCAGTCCTTAAAAGCTGACAATGGAGAAATCTTTAACAACAAGGAAATTAACTAACGGGATGCCAGCCCTATAAAAATCACATTTTAAAATATTAAAATGAGTTAAGCTCATTATTTTTCAAAACATTTTCAAATATAGTATGTATTTTTTTTTTTCAATAAAGCCTTGAATTCTTTGGGAAAAATAGTGCTGCTAAAATATTAAATTTTCTTTCAAATCTAAATGAGCTCACAGAGATAATTTCTTGACGAGTTGACTGAAAACAATGATTTGAGCTAAAGTCTTACAACTAGAACGGCTTGGTCTATTTTGCCCCAAGAATATTCAGTGCAACCTCCTCATTTTGCAGATGGAAAAAATGAAGATGTCAAAAGTCAGTGATATCCTGGAGGTCCCATAACTAGCTTAGGGCCGAGCTGGGACCAAAGCTCAGGTGTTCTCTAGTTCATCATCTGCTGAAAGCTCAAAGTGAATGTGATTTGGATCCACAAGATTCCAATCTGTGTCCTGCTCCCTGATGCATGTTCACTCTGAAACTTCGGTTTTCCTGTCTATAAAATGGGGATACTATTATCATACATGACTTTTGAATACTAAATGAGCTAAGGAATGAGAAAATACTTGGCATATTAGTCTGCTAGGGCTGTCATAAAATATCACAGACTGGGGTACTTAAACAACAGAAACATATTTTCTCCCAATTCTGGAGGCCAGAAGTGTAAGACTTGTCGGAAGGGTTAATTTCTTCTGCCGCCTCTCTCCTTGACATGCAGATGGCCATCTTCCGCCTGTGTCATCACATGATCTTCTCTTTACCTGTCTGTGTCATAATTTCCTTTTTTTTTATAAGGCCACCAGCCATATTGTATTAGGGCCCAGCCTAATGACCTATTTTAACTCAGTTTCCTCTGTGAAGACTCTCTATAGTACACATTCACAGTCATTGATATGTTACATTTAACGTCATTAAGTTAGATGTGTTTCCTGTGGGACAGTGTAGAGCAGAAGGCTCAGCATCAAGCTTTGGTAATAATCATCCATTTAGGAGGGTGAAGAAAGAGGTACTTGCAAAGCACAAAAAGTAAAATGAAAGTATGAGCACATTTAGGACTGTGCTATGGCCCTGAATCCAAGTTTAGTAGAAACTGCAAATCACAAGGCAAAAGCCAGTGTTGAATGGTTGCCTTAAGTCAGAATTCACAAAGGGGACTGGCCAGTTAGTTCAGTCAGTTAGAGTGTGGTGCTGATAAGACCAAGGTCCAGGGCTTGAACCCTGTACCTGCCAGCCCCTACCCCACCGAAAATCACAGATGGTACTTGGGTTGAAATAATGGAAAGCCAGATCCTCTGGTGCAGTAACATATTACATTTTTGGGTCATGGATAACATAACAATACTTCCCAGTTTTCCTGTAACAGTCTCAGTTTAAGCCTATTGCTGGGCATAATAATTGAGATCATCTCTTTCATTCCTAAAATATGCTTTGGACAATAAATCATATTGTATAGATGATAAAACTTATCAACTCTCTATGTAGGAAAAATGTACATATACAGTATTTACACACATAATTTTACAATTATTTCAGGGAGTTTACCTATATACTAAATCCAATCCAAGGATTTCTTTGAGGGTCCTAAAATATGCTTTGGACAATAAATCATATTGTATAGATGATAAAACTTATCAACTCTCTGTAGGAAAAATGTACATATACAGTATTTACACACATAATTTTACAATTATTTCAGGGAGTTTACCTATATACTAAATCCAGTCCAAGGATTTCTTTGAGGTATTCATAGATCCCACGTTAGAAACTTTTGATTTACTGTTCAAGTTTCTATGCTTAGCTATTCTCAAAGAGCCCACAGCTTTAGAATTTGGCATTTAGCTTGCCACAATTTGTTTTATGGCATAATCTAATATTTGTTCCTGACTATCAGAAATTTTATACCCTGTGCTAAGCTGGAAAGAATCCTAGTCTTATAGCTATTCAAGTTTCTTGTTTTCCTGGTATAAAGTTCCACAGCCTGGAATCCTTTTACATCATGGTGAAGGTATACTTTATAGAGTAGAAGGAATAAAAAGTAATTTAAAATGTATGAGCATCCAAAGAGGTTAAGTGATTTCCCCATGAACTCTGATCTTTTTGAAAAATGGGCATTTATAAAGGAGACATAAATATCATTCTTTTGGAATCTGAAGTGGATAATTTCAGGAAATACTTAGAAGTTCCCATCAAAGTGATATGCTACTAATGTGGTTGAATAGGCTGGAAACAGGGGTCATTTTTTAACAAAAAAATCTGGGTCTGGTAACTACTTTAGCCATACATAAAAGGGAGATTTCACATGCTTTAAGGCGACGTGTCCTTAGCAGTTGGAATCTGACCCTAGAGTCAATACTGCTGGATGACAAATGCAATCCTTAGGGTGGAGTACTGAATAAGCGGAAGCTGTCATTCCTCCTTAAGTATGGAAGTGACTTCTGTAAAAGTCTTGTAATACTTTAAGTTCTATGAAGTTTACTCTGATTTCTTTTTTTCACTTTACTCCTTTAAAAGCTATTATGTCATTATCTTCCTATCCAATATGAACAGATTGTCTTGTGGTCAGGACTAGAGCTTTATATCTCATTATCTATCCATCGATGTACTGAAATGGTAGGTGTTTTGAAATGGACAGTGGTAAATCAATACCGATGTAATATGGAAATAACAAGTACATTGCATATTAGTACTCTCTTGGTAAATAAAACACATAGTATATCATGTGATATAATACTTCAGTTTGTGAAGTTTGCTTTAACAGGCAAAAACCCATACATTTTAATATTTTGAATCTACACCAGGAAACACACATTACTATTAAATAGGGTCAAAAGGAAAGTACTATTATGCTTACAATTTTCTCATCTGCCAAATAGTATTAAATAACTTTCCAAGACCTCAATTTTTTTGGTGCATATAATTGAGTATATTTCTTGGGAGACCAAAATAATTTGTCTGCACTCTATGATTCAAAATTTTCATCTAGTGAGTGTGCTTGTGTGTAATGCATCTTTTATCCAATTGATTTTATATTGTTTCTCCAAACAAAAGAATTGGCTTCAAAAATCAGTTTGGATAATTTGGGGGCTTTCAAAAAAACTGCTATGATTGTTACTTAAAGAAATAGAATCACATATTACTGTCACAAATAGATCTTTTTGGGACACTTTGCACTGCCCAATTTTTATATTTTATTCTTTAAGTATCAATGAAAGAATAACATGTACTATGTTCTCAATATTCTCCTGTTCTCATGTGTTTTCTATATGACTCATTCTGTAATACCTTTATTCTTACAGTCCTTAGTAATAGGTGAGCCCAAAAAGCAAACAGAGAGGAAATTTGTCACATTTACTTTCTACTTGATTTTTTAAAGACCTCGTCATCATTTCAAGACTAAACTTTGCTATGTGCACTGCATTTTTTCTAATCTGTGCTTATAGGAAAAGATCACAGTTGTTCATTATTTATAGGCCTATAGACTCTGCACAATGGGGAAAAATTGGGTTTCAATTCAGTGAATATTTAGAATGTAATCTTAGAAGCATGTCTTGATTACAGTTAAACCAGTTTTCTATTATTCCCATTTTATGTTGAGTTGCCAAATAAAAGGCTCTCTTAGTACAGGTAATTCTACCAGTTGATTACTATAAACGTTAAGCCATTTGGTGAATTTCTAGAGGCTGCTGATATGATTTGAAGAATATTTGAATGTATCCAGGGCCTGAAATGTAGTAATTCAGTAAGGAGATTTCTGTATGAAATCATTAGGTCACTTTGCTTAAAATATTAGAATTAAAACTAAGATGGTTTTTGTTTTTTAAGCACCAAACTATGGATAGTAAAATAACTTTTTGTTGTTGTTGAAACATAATTGATTATATATATTTGTGTGGTACAGAGTTGACTATCAATACTTGTGTACAATATGTGATGATCAAATCAGGATAATTAGCTTATTCATCATTACAAAATGTACTCATTCTCTGTGCCCATTAGTAAAATAACTTAAAAAATTTCAAATGAATAATAGATATCTTATTTATAACTTAAAGATTAGTCTCATTTGATTCATTTTACTATCCTGGCTCAGATTCATTTTATACTGCTCTTAAATGAAAAAATTTATTTCTTCAGAGTGCTTTCAAAAGGCTTTTATGTGACCTGTTTAAAATTTACATCTCAAACTCATTTAGAAAACGGGAATTAATAATGTCCTGAAGACAGGGAAAGAAAATAAAGCAGAGAAGATGTGAAAATTTTCATAACATTTTTTGAAAGCACATCTTAGTATATGTCTTAAATCATTATCAATATCTATAGCTATGATTTCTGAAGTTTAGTTATGGTGCTCATTTATTAAGCATGATATTCTCAAAATGTAATTGGTCACTCATTTCATGTTCAATATTTATACTTTGTAGTGAGTTGGTTGCCATGGTCATACCACTTTCAGCATCATTTGTCAACTATTTATCATAAGCTTTTCCTGCATAGTTTTGCCTATTAGAGTAATTTAGATAGTTTAGTGTTACTGGATCATGGAAAAGTTGATAAAGGGACCTAAAATGATTGCTCAAGATTCCTAAGGCATGAATTTTAAGAAAGAATTTTTTTTACAGAATTATTCTTATAAGTAAAAATAAAATTTATATTTTTATGGGTCTGAGGTGTTACTTTTGCAAAAATTTTGAACAGTAGACACTACTGAATTTTGGCAAAACTGCCTCTGTTTGTTGACCAACTACATGTTCTGAACTAGAGTAAACAAGAGACCATGTATGAAGTAATATAATATTTATTCTGGCATATGTGATCCGAGAAGATTAAACTTAAAAAACTAATCCCCAAAGCTCACCATACCAGAAACAATAGTACATCCTGCTGTTGTCACTCAGAAACACCACAGATTTCAGTGGCACTAAGATCAAGACTAGTACACAATTTTTAAAAAATGACAGCTTTCCCAAGGGAGCTTTGCACACCATTCTGAGGTTCTGATTTTGTGGCCATTTTCCCTTTTGCAAGGTACCCTGGAGGAACATTTCAGGTTAGGCAATAACCCAACAAAGATTTATTAAGCTAAGAAGAAGGAAGTTACTAATGCAAAAGTGGTGCCCAGGGGGCCAGTTTACGCTTGCTCATTGCCAGGATTCCGGGATGCTGAATAAATACAAAGAGTTTTATATTTTATTTCCAGCCACAGGTCAGTGTCAATGATATGGCCACAGAAAACATTGTGTGAGTCTGTCTTGTTGCCTAAAGTTCAAGAAACAAATAGTTCCAGGGTCATACCTGCACTCAGCGCTTAATGCAAAAAGAGAAGAAATAAGATATTGCTTACTCCACCTAACGGCATGACCCTGAAGACCCCTTGGCCCTCATTATACCCTCAGCATTTGTCCCAGCCCCTAGACTTGATGTCCACAAGGCTTCTCTTCCAAGGATGCCTGTGTGTTCACTAGGCAGAGAGCTATGTTACGGCAAGAAATTGTGTCAACAAGAACTGAGTCTGTTAGTGCAGTGCCACTGGGGCTCCAGAGAGAATTATTGTGCCTTCTTATTGTTAGAATTGGGGCACAGTGCTGACCTTTTGATATCCTGGGAAGGTTTCCCTTTTATAGAATGCAGATGGAATCACTTCAAGCTTGCCTAGAGAGTACCTGGATGACATTTCACTTTCATCAGCCTACCGCATGGACCTGGTAAACGCTCAACGTGTTTTAATGGCCTTATTTTTGATTTCTAGAACTTTTGTTTGGTTCTTTGTCAATCCATATATTTATTTTTGTAATATTCTTCCTTTATTGCTTCTTATTTTTTAAACATTTCTTTGATAAGTTTAAACATATTTGAATTGGAAGTGCTAAACAGAGCTATTTGTTTTGCTGTTGACTCTTGCTTGTGGGGATATTTTCTTGCAATGGTCTATACAGGAACTTCTCCTTGTCTGCAGTTTTGTTGTCTGTGGTTTTGGTTACCTGTGGTCAACTGCAGTCCCCAAATAGGTGAGTACAGTAAGATATTATGAGAGAGAGAGAGATACGTCATACTCATAACTTTTATTGTACTATATTGTTATAATTGTTCTATTTTACTATTAGTTATTGTTATTAATCTCTTACTGTGCCAAATTTACAAATTAAACTTTATTATAGCTATGTATGCATAGGAAAAAACATAGAGTGTGTATATATACAGGGTTTGGCACTATCCAAGGTTTCAGACAATCTACTGTGGTCTTGGAACATATCCCCTGCAGATGAGGGGGGACTGCTAAACTTTTTATTTGTGAACTCATCTTCCATGGGGATTATTTTTCTCTTGGAGTCCAGTGTGCTGGTTGTAGACAGGTTTCTATGGAGCCTTTTTGAGTGTGTGTCTGGCAGGTGCCTGGCTGGTCTCTCTGGTCCATGGCCATTTTTATGTTAATTGCTCTCTTTTAGAAGATTCCAACACGAGGATAGTGTAAACATTTTTCCCCACACCCACACATAGGACAGACTTGGAATTCTGCATTTTCACAAGAGCATGTTTTACTTTATTTTGATTTTCTTTACCAAATCTCTGCAAAAGACAAGTTTCTTTCCTGGGTTTCTTGGTTATCAGGTGGTATTTTCTATCCCCCTTTTCCCAGGGTCCCTAGTTTCAGCAGAGCTCTCAGTTTTAGCTCCCTTCCTTGCACCAAAATCACTTTTCCTGAACCTCCTTGACATTTCTGAATATTCTCTGGAACTGTAAGTTGCAGGGGAATAGGGAAAAAAAGTAACACAGTCTCCTGAAATACCCAGCTCTAAACTGATTTGCTGATACAAGCTCTTGTGATTACTTTTTACTAAGTATTTGCTCCCTGGAAAAGAGGATACAGAAGAACAGCATAAAAAGCATAGTATAAGGAGTGATTATTGCCATGGTAACATGGGAGTGGCTTTGTTTAAAGTCTTGGTGGAGCCAGCCCTGGGCTTTACTTATATCGATTGACGAAGAGACTCAGGAAGGGAAGTGGGTGAGGTAGGGAGCGGCAGCCAGCCCGGGTCAGGCAGGTGGGGATTACAAAGGTGCTGAGAAGCAGGTGGGTGCCCACACAGAGACCTGATTCTGGAAAGTGGAATGGCAGTAGCACCTAATTCTTTACATAGAAGTGGAAGAAGGTGTCTATTCCCTGCTTTGATATGTTTATCCTGGGAATGAGAAATGATAACATCCATGGTATGTGTGCCTTACTGTAAACATCCAAGAAAGTGGGACAGAGGGTAAGTTAGGAGATTTCCCAGGATGTGACGTCTTTATTCCAAGAAAACTGAGTGATTAATACCAACCGAGTTTTTAATATATCTGATATACTATCCAGGGGTGTGTGCGTGTATATGTGTGTGTACATGTATATGTATGTATGTGCGTGTGTACGCACATACCAGGTAGTGTCTTTGGTGGTGATGAATGAATAGTAAAGGTGAAGGAAACTTCATTCAATCAAAATATAATTGTTAGGTCATTTCAAAGAGGGTGAGCAGGGCTGTGAAACCAAGAGCTCTTAACACTATAAACAAAGATTGAAGGTCTCCATATGATGCCATAGTCTAGTGCTACGTTGTCCTGAGGAGATAAGAGATTTTTTTAAAAAAAATGTGACATGTCTACCCTTTCCAGGCACTTTTCTAGGCACAGAATATTCAGCAGTGAATAGAACAGAGCAAAATTCCTGGATTCCTGGTCTCGAGGAATTTACATTCTGGTGCTAAAAGGCAGACTATAAACCAAATAAGTCAGTAAAACATAGTGTGTTAGATGGAGGTAAGCAGGCAGTAGGAAAATGAAACAGGTAGGGGAGACAGGCAGCTTTGGTGGTGGGTGTCTGTTATTTTAAGTAGGGTGCTTAGAAAAGGCTGGATGGAGAAGGGAGCCAGCCAGGCAGAGGATAGAGCACTGGCTCCAGAGAGAGGCCGAGGGGCCATGGAGATTTCATGGTCCAGCAGGTGGCAGAAAGTGCAGTCTCCATGGAACTGAGAACACTGGGCAAAAGCTCAGTAGTGTTTGAATGAACGGATTCTTTGGATTAAAGGGTGGGTTGGGATTATAGGTGGGTGCCAGAGAGGGCATATTCTGCTCCCAGGGTGAACCCTAGGAAAGAAAGGCAGAGCCCACGAAGCTCCTCTCTGAAGCTGTCTCACCTCCTACTGCATCCCAGCCCATCCTGCATCCCAGCAGTATTCCCTCCACATCCTGTGCTCAGCTGGGATGCTTCCGAGGTCATCTGATAAACTTGTCCCTGCCCAGGGCTTGCCTGATACTCATATAAGGGTAGCACCCACTTTGCCTCTCTAGGATGCTTGAAGATAAACTTTAAGACTCAAGGATAATTTACTGATTCCTTGCACATGGAAAGTTACTTTTGCACATAGCTGCATGTATGGTATGGCATTGTGCTAGGGAGGTACAAAGGTGAGACATGACACCTGCTCCCAGGAAACTTGAAGCATAAGACAGGGCTGGGGAGGAAAGGGACTTGCACGAACAACTATGAAATTCTACTGATGACAGAATTTCAGCCACGATTACCGAGAGTATAGGAGACACTTTTGGGGACAGAACACTTAACTGGTAATTTTTAAAACACGAGGACATAGGCAGCCACAAAAGTTGATCTTGTGTTTATCTGTGATCTTCAGTGTCCTGTTTTAGACAGGACAGTCTGTAGCATTGCTGGACAGTGTGTTGCCACCAAGACTGGGCTTGGTCCTAGCTACTAGCTGAGGAATCCTAGGTAAGTTTCTTAATCTCTCTGTAGCTCAGTTTTCTCTCGGGTAAACTAGAAATGAAATAGTAGCTACTACACAGGGTGTTTTAGAAGAACAAATGTACTAAGAACATTACCCAGAACTCAATAAGCCTCTACAGATGTTAAATATTATCCCAAGCAAACTCACTCCTCCTTCCCCTTTTCGAGCCATTGTTCCTCTCTAGTTACACTACTTTTATTGACAACTGATGCTTGCAAAACAAATAACACAACTTCTGCCTTCATGAGGAACAATCTGGAGACTTTCAAGAGATAAATATATAAATAGATCCTGTGAACTCTGGGGGCAAAAAGTTTTCAAAACCCTAAATTAAGTGCTACGGAAGTTTATGGATAAGTGAGCTTCTAGAATTAAACTTTTGTGAATGTTACTGAATAGTATGTCAATCTATCTTTACAGCAAGTTTTTTAGTAAGTAAAAAACAACTAAAAGCAAGAATATATGTATATATAAATTAAAAATAATTTCTGTGCTTTCAGTCATTTGTACATTAGAACTTAGAATTTTTATCTGTATCTCACCTGCATCTGTACAGGATTTTTAAAGAATCTTTCTAAGGTTGTAGAATCTGTAATACACTACATACTCATGCAAGGAAGCTAAAAGTGTTTGATTTGTTCAGAAGCTATGGTACTATTGTAGGATTGCCCATTCACATATCACATCTGTAATCTGATAATCTACTAAGCTACTTGCCTGTAAGTAAACTGACTCACCACACACCCAACTGATGCTTGAGGTTGTAAAAATAATAATAATAATAATGATAAAGTCTTTTGTAGTGGCACAGCTGCTATCAAATAAAATTTGGTCCAGAGTTTGCATAAAAGAGTACATGACTGAGGGAGAATAAAACACAAAAAGTAGTTGGCAGAAATTAGGGAAATTTATGGTCTACTCTGAGAAGCGAGTGTGTGAAAGCATCAAAATCAAGGCTGCCTAAGGTATTTTGCAGAATCTCTGAAGGATCCTATGGAGGAAGAGAAATAGGCAGCTCCAAATCTCATTTAGAACAACTCTCCCTTTATGCATTTTACACAGTGGACTTCTGAGTAAAAATTTCTTTTGAGCAAATTCTTTTAGAGACAAAACACTTAAAAGCCTCTGGTATAGACCAAGCCCTTCATTACTACTCTATTTTGTCCACCCCCAATGGCCAGTACCTAGCATGACCTCACATACAGGAAGAACTCAATAAACATACATTGAGTGAATGAAGGGAGAGAGAAAAATACACACTGTCCATTTGGTTGGAGTCTGTTTATGTGTAGGGGAGAAATAGGAGCCGAGACTCCAGACAGCACAGCTGTGGCTAAAACATGGGGAGACCCAGATTGCCACAGAAAGGGGCTTTCACTTGGTTTGGTCAGAAAAAGAAATTATTCATTAAATTAGATAAGCAGAAAGCCATTAGCCTGATGTTGTCTCTGTACTTTGTAACAGACTGAAACCTAACTTAGTATGGAAACAAACTGAAACCTGATTTAAGAGTATAGTTTTTGTAACAATATCCAGGTTTCATCCAATCACAAACAGCCAAACTTCAGCCAATCACAGGCTGCCAACTCAGAACACCATTCCCAAATAAGGCAGATGCCTAGCTGTAGCCAATGAGGTGATTTCTCTACTTTGCTTCCATGTTCCACCTGTAAAAGCTCAGGGCTCACACGACTGGGCAAAGCTCTCTGAACCTCTTCTAGTTCTGAGTGCTGCCCAGTTTGGGAATTGTTCTTTGCTCAAATAAACTCTGTTAAACTTAATTTTTAAATTTTTTCTTTTAATATAATGATGTTTTTAAAGGAGAGTCATGTGATTTAAGCTGGACATTTAATAAAGAAAAAAAATCTGTCATATTGTTTTGAATAAGGAGAAAAGTTGCTGTAGAAGACTATTTGACATTCTATATGAGACTTTAATGAGAGACTAAATGAGGTTGTGCCAGTGGGAATGAAAAGAAGGGATGGAAGAGGTAGAATAGACTAAACTGGCAACCAACTTGGTGTAGAAATGGAGGAGATGTATTTTACTTCAAGATTTTTAGCCTAAAAGGTTTCTAGTGGCTGGGTGAAAGAGAATGAATATGGGATAGATATTTGTGTCTGAGGGACAGTGGATGATGAAGACTGAAAAAAGACCATAAAAAAAAATGGCAAAAGGAGAGCTTTGCTTTAATCTTTGAAAAAAAAAGTTTTTTAAATCTCTAAACTTTCCTACTATTCCCACTGTGCCAGCCAAAAGCTCAGACTCAAGAGCTCAGGCCCCACAAGTTACCCCAAGTTTGGTAAATAGATTTCTGTGTTATTTTCTATGATTGAGTCTTCATTTTTGTCCCTGGACCGAAGTTCATCTCCTGTGTTTATCCTTCTGCATTAGGGCCCCATCCTTACTCTTCCAGAACCTTCCTGGAACTGGCATTCATAACTGGGGCTCTGCTATGTGCTCACAGAATTCCCTCATGCTGCCTGCTTCCAGGTATTTCTGTGCTCTGTTTTACATGGTGCTGCTCCCTGGTCCTCCTAGTTAGACTTCTCCTCTGGAAGTGCTTAACTAAAGTTAATTGCCACTTCTAGATAATGTTTTATGTTTGCCTGACTGAATTTTCTACTATTATCATCAGACTTTTGAGCATTCAAGTCAGTTGGAGCTGACTCTAGCAGGTCTCTTTCCTGGATTCTTGGTCTCTCACTTTATGCCCTACCTGGGAACTTAGCTGGATCCTTCCTCAAATGCTCCAGGTCTTTCTAGATCTGATTGCTCTGTTCTGAAGGGTCACCCTATGTTCTTCTTAGAACAAGGGGCTATTTTGACCACTATTTCAGAAAGGCCTCCATGACCAATACCCAAGTAAGTAGGCTTCCCTTGCGA
The DNA here is from genome assembly GCF_000696425.1 of Galeopterus variegatus. Classification (NCBI taxonomy): domain Eukaryota; kingdom Metazoa; phylum Chordata; class Mammalia; order Dermoptera; family Cynocephalidae; genus Galeopterus; species Galeopterus variegatus. The sequence continues at coordinate 199,113 of NW_007729774.1, read as the reverse complement.
TCATCTAGCATTTTCCTTGTTCATTTCCTTCAACTCAATATCTGCATGTATTTTAAAATTTGTTTTACTGTTTCTTAGCTGTCTCCCCTACTAGATTGTAAGCTCCAACTCACTATTGTATTCCTAGTACCAAGCATAGTACGTGCTCCAGATGTATTGCTGAATGAATAATTGTGTCTTGATACATGACATGAAAGTAGATTGAGAGCAAAAGCCATTTTTTAGCATTTCAAGATGTGATCGGGTGGAGAATAATCTGTGGAAAACTAAATATGGATAACTCAGGAAATTGATGGCAAGAGAGGGGACAGCAGTTTGAGAGAGTAGCAGGACTGATGAAAGTTTATTGCAGACTAGAGGCCATCTGAGCTTGTTAGGGATAGCAGAAAAAGGATCCCAAGGGACTGCAGAAAATGAAGAAAGACATGGAGCCATCATGAAGCAATGGAAGAACTTTGGTAGAAGGGTCTTCCTTGACAAGAAGGTGGAATATCTCTTTCTCATCAGTGGGTAAAAATTTGGGGAGAGGGGAAGGGAAGCTAGTGAAGTTCAGGGTGGTTGCCTTTAATCTCCTCTGCAAACAGGAGGTAGTTTTGTCTATTTAAGCGAAGTTTGATACCAGAGAAGAAAAAGATTCAAAAAAGTAGTTGTGAATGGGATGAGACTCATTAAAGGCATGCAAAGTGACTGTCTGACTATAAGGGCCCCTCTGAGGTCAGAGAGCATGGCTTTGAAGTGTCCTCAGATGACTAGGGTTTATGATCTTTCTCCAGAAAAACAAATTGCTTCTGAATTAAGTGCACTGCAGCTCCACAGTAGAGGCTGTGCAGTTGTGATTCACTTGGTGACTTTTTCCATTTGTTTTTAACCTAAGATTTTAGTTGCCTAGCTGTTTTTTCTTCTTTTTTTGCAATTTTATATTAGTATAGATAAGTTTACAGCATATTTTATGGGTAATTTACCAGGTAATTGGGAATAAGGAGGAAAGGACATTGGGATAAGGGGGAAAGTACATCGAAGAGAGAGAAAGGAGAGTTTCTCTCATATTAAATAACACAGTGATATTTTTTATTGTACGGCACTGGGTGCATATCCTATCTGAGCCTCATTTTTTTCCTTCTAGGATTAAATTTTCTTTGTATGGTCAATGATACTTAAGGGATAAATCTTTTTTAAAAAGCTAAAAATGTTATTCATCTCAATAGCTGACTTTTCACTTGACTGAAAGACTAAGGATATCTTTAGGGTTACACTTGATAAATTGTGTATGGGTTGGGGCCTCAGCTTCTCCATTTCTAAAAAGAGTATGATAGTAATGAACTACTTACATTGCTAGGAGGAAAATAAACAGCCAGATTGTAAAAGTTTGGCTAAACATTAAGTACTATACAAATACCTTTGGAACTGCTATACAGGAAGGACATATGCCCTTTCAGATAAAGCTTATTAAATTTCTGAGGAAAGAAAATGAATGAACAAAGCAGGCATTGCCATTGGAAATCAGTCCCCTGATACATTACTGATAAATAGACTGGTTTTCAGTTATACTTTCCTTTTGAGGAAATGCAAACACTTTAGTAACACGATCTTACAAATAGTCCTAGTCTCATGAAGCAGAGGACCATTTTCACAAAGAAAGGAAGCTTGAGCAAAGGATATAAGTGAGTGACTTAATAAAGGTCAGCGGTATAGCAGGTGAGAGAAGAAGTATACATTAATATCTGGTTTTGTAGATAATGAGCCACATGCTCCGTGATTCAACCAGGCCTGCACCAAGAATAGCTCCTGGTACCTAGTAGGTCCTCAATAAATGTTGGTTGCTTCAATGAATATTGTTCCTAAGATGTCCTATTGCAAAACCACTGGTCTGCCAAGCAGCATGATATATGCTCTGGTTTCCCTTGCAACAAAACATTTGTTTATATTTCTGGGTGTCAGATGGGTTTTAGGGTTAGGACTATAATTTGGGGGTTATATCCCACAAGCGAAATAAGTAATGACCTGAATGGAGTGACAGCAGTCTCTTTCCTGAGTGTTGCACGTTACCGTTTGCAGAGCACTTTTGTATTCATTTTCTCTGCTGACCCCATGAGGTATAGAGGATAGACATTTGTTCCACTTTTCTGAAGAATCAGCTGAAATTTCAAGAAATTATTTCCCTGCCTCTTGTGTTACAATTAGTATTTTGCAGAGACAAAGCTAGAAATGAGGTCTCCTAGTTCATAGACCTGTGTTATTTTCTTTCCTAAAAAAGATCCTGTGGCAAAACCAAACATATAAGTACATAAAATGTGAGGATCAATCCTTTAATAAAACTTTGGGTTAAAATACCAAGAGCATGTGTTAAATAAGAATAAATTGGCTGGAATAGGTCTGTCACTAATATTCCTTATGGATTATTATATCACATTAGCTGGAATGATGGGAATAGCAGGTGCTCACTATGTGCCAGACACTCTTATAAATGCTTAACTAATTCAGTCCTCGTAATGACTCTGTGATGTAGGTACCACAAGTATTTCTCACTATCAAGTCTATTTAGTTACTGAGTTTGGGTAGCAAAACTGGAAAATGATAGATATACTATTAATCAATTCGGTTCTTGATTTTCAGACAGCAAGTTTGGATAGCAAGGGACTTATTCAAATCTATTCAGTTCCTAAATTTAGACAGTGAGGATTCCTATATTGTTATATTTACTTTCTACTGGAGGAAATCAAGGCTGGGAGAGGTGAAGTAACTTTCCCAAGGCCACCCAGCTAGTGAATTGTGGATGTTTGACCTAGAGCTTCCATCCAGACAGTCTGTCTCCTGAGTAAGTTCTCATCTACTATGCTATTATATCTTTCATTAGGACCACCAGTTATGCACCAGAAAGTTTAGGGCCTTAAGGTTTGAATAGAGAAGGAAAGGAAATAGTCGAAACATGGGATATTAGAATCTGGGTGGGGCGAGTGAGAAGGGAGAAAGCTCTGGGGGTGTGGATGAGGAATTTATACCAGATGACATCCACTTACCTATAATTTTACTTAAAAACCTGGGAAACGAAAGATGCGTTGTCTCTAAAATATGTGCTGCCCAGAAATTCTATTTATGTTAATGTTATTAGAAATGCAGTTAACCCAGCTGGAGTCAATATTAGCTCCTTTGCCTTCTTTTTATGTCTCTGTCTGGAATTCCAGCTCTGGGGTCCATGCTGAATAGGTTCTGCTTCATTCAGAAAGTTATACAAGAGAAAACAATTTATTAGTTTTTTGTTTTCTAAATGATGCTCACTGGGTGTTAGTCCCAGGAGTTGTTCCTTACAAGAAAGGTTCTATGGTCAAATAAGCTTGGAAATCACTGTATTATACAGTGCCTGTGGAGGATTGCACATTAGCATACTAAAGGCTTTATGAAATTCTGCAGGAAGAAAGTCTGCTTAACTTTGTTTAACCAAGCATTTTTTTCAGACGATTTGATCAAAAGAATTTTGGAAGGGATTTTATTATTCTTCTTTTTAAAACGTCTACTAACATTTTACGGGACAAACTTCAGGAAATCTTAAATTAGTGTAAAAAAAATGTTTCACCAAAATGGATGTTTTATAGAATCAAATCACTGCTTAATTGATATGATAATATGCAATCTATTCCTAGAAAGATAGAGCTATTTATAGCCTTCAATGTCAGTAATGCTTCTGCATGCATAAATTTCTTTTATGTACATTATATCACTGGACTCTTGAAACCCACTGCTTGAGAAAGTAGAGCAGATATCATTATTCCACTTAACATAAAAAAAAATGTGACTTGAAAGGGTAGTGTTTTCTCAGCTCCTCAGATACCCAGAGCTGTGCTGGCTGATGACAGTCACTTTGTTTCACAAATGCATCAAATCACCTTCTCTTTTGTGATCTTGCCTGCTTGGGGGCCTTGTGCTTTGTTATATTTTTTTCATCACGGCTACTGGTTCGTGTTGATCTATCAACATCCTCTGTGGTGATTCCCATTAGTGATCATTGGGAAACATCTTATATAACATCTGGCTGCTGTGGAAAGAGAAGTTTATGGCCAGGGAAACAAAAATAGAAAAACACAGGTTCTATGAGAAAACAGTGATATTAGTGTATGTTCTAGACAGCTGAATAACTAAACAATACTGAAGCACTAAAAAATCATAAAGATTGGTCATTATGAAGTTGTGTTAACTTTTACAAAAATTACTGAACATTGAGTAATAACCCATAAGTTGAAAGGAATTACAATGTTCTTCAAACAAGCAGACTTAGAGGTTTGTCTCTAAAATATTTTCAATAGACTCATTGGATTTTACATTTGAGAATGCTTCTGAAGATCAGTTACTCCAGATCCCTTATTTTACAAATGGGGAAATAGGCTCAGAAGAGTTAAGGAGTCTATCAAACATTTACTCCTTTAGCGAAAAACAGGACAAGATCCCAAATCATCTCATTTTTCAAGAAAAGGCTGCCAGTTACCATGAAAGAATTGGAGGAATTCTCAGGGTCAGATCTGGATTGCTTCTGACATGCAAATATATTAAGAACTCTGCAGAGAGTGTATAGAAATTCAGTCACTGTATCAGAATCTGACTGTAAGGCTTGCTTCTTCAATTGTCCTCTTACACCAGGAACATTTAATGGCCTTCTATCCTACAGTTTCTAGAATTCCTATACATGATTAGTTCCTGCTTGAACAGCATGTAGGAAGCTCTTCATGTGAGAACCTAGACTTGGTATCAGGGTAGTTTGGCACCTCGTTGTCCTGCTTCATGGTGACTGTAAGGATTTTTCTCTTGTCATGTATTTATCGGGTGTCCATAGATTCAGTCCACTGTCCTCACTACACATCCTAATTACCTTGGATTGTCTTTCAGCCTTGTGATCTCCTGAACTCAGAATTTCTTCTGCTATCTCCTCCTAATGAGAACACTGTGAAGTAAAAAAAAAAAAAAAAAAAAAAATCCTGCAATAAAATTCTATGTACAGTCCCAGTCTGAGTGGAGGTGGAGCTAGGCAGATACAAGCTCACCTTCTGGCCAGATAGTTGTAAATGAGATAATATCTCCCTTGCACAGCTTGTATTAAGGATTAATAATAATTTATACAAGCTGTCTGATATGTAATAGGTACCCAATAAATGGCATATGTCAAGATTATTATTGTTTATTTTGGATGCTGGGCTATCTCTTTGGAAAGCCTTCACATTAACATAGTTGATAGTTTTATAACAAAATACAATATAATGAAAGCTATTCTGTGTGTCAACAGGAGAGGGGGTGTATTAGACCTTTTGGTGTTGCTATAACCGAAATACCTGATGCTGGGTGATTTACAAAGAAAAACAGAATTTATTGCTTATAGTTTCCGAGGCTGGGAAGTCTAAAGCCCATCTAGTGGTGGCAACGGTGACCCAGGGGTTTCATATTGCAAGATGGTGGAAGCAGATAGAGCAGAGAGAGAGAGAAAGACAGACTCTCCACTTCTTTTAAAGCCCTCAGAACCACGACCCTGACCACCATTTTTAATCCATTCACTGCTACACAGTCCTACAATCCAATCACCTCTTTAAGGCTCCACCTTTCAGTTATCACAAGAGGATTTCCCACCCTCTTAAAAGTTACAATAGGGGCTAAGTTTCTAATACATGAATCTTAGGAGACAATTCAAGCCTCAGTGAGTTTTGGGGGGACATAATTCAATCCACTATAGGGGGAGATAGGGACAATTCAGTGTAGTCCAAATGCCTTATCTCTTGTGGTCTTTCTTGATCTATATCAGGGCTATATTGGCTCTCTAGGAAAACAGGCCTCTTGTTTTTCAACCAGGCCTGACTATTATTTTTCACAACACACCTTTTGTTTAATATTGAATCACACACAACTGTAATGGCTATTAGTGGGGTCCTTTCAGTAAGACTCATGCATTATAATCAATATTCAGAGTACAGGGAGGTTGAAGCTGGGATACAACTTGTATTGGTGAAGAGCATGGCTAAACCATCAGCAATTTCTACCCAAACTTAAATAGAATGAGACCTTTTTCCTGTCTTCCTATGGGTTGAACAATTTTTGGAATTCCACTTTGACTTTGCTATAGTGCTTCTGAGTGCATCTCTTTGTGTAGATATTCTAGTGGGTACTCCAGATATTACATTGTCTATCTATCTGTCATCTCTTAACACAGTTTGCTGGCACTGACATTTTACCAGTTAGAGTGAAAGGTAGAAACTTTACCTCCCTTTAAATTCATTAACTTTCCTCTCTCTATGATATAGTTGTCTTAAATATCTCCTCAAAATATTTTGAGCGCCACATCATATGACATGATAATTTTTGCTTTAGCCATAAAACAATTTTGAAAACGCAAATGGAGAAAGCAAACCTATTGCATTTTTCGTATTCTTACTCTTTTCTGCTATTCCTTCTTCCTTCCTGAAGTTCCACGATTTGTTCTTTTATCATTTGTATTATGTTTTCAGAATTTTCTGTAGCCACTCTTTTAAAGTTGGTGCTAGGTTAAAACTTCTCTTAGGTTTTCTTCACTGGAGAATGTTTTGGTTTCCTTTAAATTCCTCATGAATATTTCACCAGATATAGGATGCTAGGTTCACAGTTTTTTCTTTCAACATTTGAAAAACATTTCCTGTCTACCTCCTCTGGCTTCCAAGGTTTCTGATGGGGAATCTGCTGTCATTTCAATTGTTTTTCACCTATATGTAATGTGTTCTTTCTCTCCCTGCTGTTTAGAATCTTTCTTTGTCTGAAGTTTTCAGAAATTTTATTATCATATATGTTAGTGTGAATTTCTCTGGGTTTTCCTGTTGAATTCTATAGGTTTATATCTTTCACCAAACTTGGGATTTGACAGTCATTACTTTTTCAAATACTTTTTCAGTCTCAACTCTTTCTCGTTTCCTTCCAAGATGCCAGTTACATGAATGTTAAAACTTTTGTTATAATCCTGCAAGTACCTGAGGCTGTGTTCATTTTTTTTCAGTGTATTTGTTCTACATTGTTCAGATTGAATATTTTTTTTCCTTCAATTTTCAAATTCACTAAACCGAAATACCTGATGCTGGGTGATTTACAAAGAAAAACAGAATTTATTGCTTATAGTTTCTGAGGCTGGGAAGTCCAAAGCCCATCTAGTGGTGGCAACGGTGACCCAGGGGTCTTCACAGTTTTTTCTTTCAACATTTGAAAAACATTTCCTGTCTACCTCCTCTGGCTTCCAAGGTTTCTGATGGGGAATCTGCTGTCATTTCAATTGTTTTTCACCTATATGTAATGTGTTCTTTCTCTCCCTGCTGTTTAGAATCTTTCTTTGTCTGAAGTTTTCAGAAATTTTATTATCATATATGTTAGTGTGAATTTCTCTGGGTTTTCCTGTTGAATTCTATAGGTTTATATCTTTCACCAAACTTGGGATTTGACAGTCATTACTTTTTCAAATACTTTTTCAGTCTCAACTCTTTCTCGTTTCCTTCCAAGATGCCAGTTACATGAATGTTAAAACTTTTGTTATAATCCTGCAAGTACCTGAGGCTGTGTTCATTTTTTTTCAGTGTATTTGTTCTACATTGTTCAGATTGAATATTTTTTTTCCTTCAATTTTCAAATTCACTAATTCTTTACTCTGTTTGCTCCATTCTACTATTGAGCCCATCCACTGAGTTTTTTTTTTTTTAAATCTGTTACTGCACTTTTTCAGTTTAAAATGTTCATTTGATTCTTTTTTATATCTTCTATTTCTTTGCTGAGACTTTTGATTGTTTTTTTTCATTTATTTCAAGCATGTTTGTAATTGTTGATTCAAGCATCTTTATGATGGCTGCTTTAAAATCCTTGTCAGAAGGCAACAAAAATCTACATCGGGGAAAAGATTCCTCTTCAACAAGTGGTGCTGGGAAAACTGGATATCCACATGCAGAAGAATGAAACTAGATATGCATCTTTCACCATACACTAAAATCAACTCCAAATGGATTAAAGACCTAGGTATAAGACCTGAAACTGTAAAATTACTGAGGGAAAATATAGGTGAAACACTTCAGCAGTTATTTCAGGGCAGGGGCTTTATGAACATGAGCCCAAAAGCACAAGTAGCAAAAGAAAAAATTAACAAATGGGACTATATCAAACTAAAAAGTTTCTGCACAGAAAAAGAAACAATCAACAGAGTGAAATGACAACCTACAGAGTGGGAGAAAATTTTTGCCAA